>NC_056734.1:873276544-873586276 GCF_019279795.1 Protopterus annectens
GATTAGGCCATGATGTGTTAATGGGATACTTCCAAAGGTGCAGGTTTGAGTCCCTTCTTCTGTATGTCACAGAATAAGTCACTTAACCAGATAGAGCTCTGGACTGATTGGGAAGTTGGGCTAGATTCCTCAGTGGTTTCCTGGACTACAGGCGTGGTAAGACCTATGAACTTATGCAAGACAGCAGTCAGTGAAACCTGAGATTTAAGTTGATCCTGTCCACATAATGTAACAGATAAACAGGTCACTAAAGGTGCTTACTGCATAGCAACAGTAAGATAATTCACTAGCTCAAGATCTTCCCCTTACCCTACTTAACTTCTCCGGATCTTGTTGCCAATATCAGCTGCAGGGTCTGACTAGCCTGAATGATCAGCCAGGGATATTGAGTAATTTATTGTGACACATTAGTCATAATATCATCAAAGTGTTACTAATTAATGAAGTTTTATTGCTATTGCAGTTTCTAAAATGTTCTTAGTGGAATTCTGTATTCTTGTTGTCAAACTTTGTATGCTTAATTATTTCTCTGTCAATACTCTCCACTATCCTTGTCAAAAAGAAGGATAACTAAAATTATACATATTTTTCTTTCGTTGTTCTGGTCATTTATCAATAACAACTTCATACAGTATCATTGATATATTCTTGTAATGTAGCTATATATTTAATTTCGTTGTGGATAAATAGTACAAGACAAAGGCCTCTGGCTTTCTTAAGTGTCAACAGCGGGGCAATTAGACAAGACCCCAAGATTCACACAAGCAGTGTGTCATGTGTCTTGTTTGGTTATCTAGATTCCAATTGTAAAATTTGCAAGAATTTTATTGCCAGGACACTCTTGGAAAGCCTCAACAAATTGGTACTAAAAGGTGTGTTGATGAGCAATACTTCAAAACATAAAGACAAAAGGGCAACGAAAAAGATAAGTACAAGAGAAGTTAGAAAAGAAGAGAAAAATAGTAGAGAAGAGAAGAGAAAACAAGAGAATAGTCATACTAACCTTTTTTTTGAGAAATTATATCCTACACCTTTTTCCAAGGCTACAGTCCTCCTCTTCCCTTGTCTGCCAGGCTTAATGACCTCTTCTTTTCACCTGGCTTCTCTCACCATGCCAGAGTTTTTGAGCCTGACGGACTCCACTCTGTGGATGAGAACAGGAAGCTTCTCCTTTGAGCAGGAATTATAAAGTGTTTTGTCTATCCTAATTGTGTCAATTCCTTCCACAGTCCACCACAATTTGTTTGGACAAGATGCTGATGGTCTTTGTCAGGCTCAGCTTTACATCAGTGCACTTTCAGCCCTCTTGGCATCCATGGTGGTGCAAGAGGATTCCCCAAGTCCTCATTGCTTTTGTCCCCACCTTGGACCAGTTTTGATACCACGAGTATCAAAGGTGATAGGATTTTCCTTTTTTGGTGTAAATACCCTTGACACTGATTGATGTGGTGATGACTCCCTACTAGACCAGATAGGATTGGTGTTGATGGCCCCAGTGCTTACGGGGTTATCGTCAGTGTCAAAGCTCACAGCAGCCAATCCATCAGTGCTAAAGCCTGTCCTGGTGGTAACAGTGCTGGGATTTGTAGTGCTTTCATTCATTATTGACACCTTTTCTTTTGTCGAATCAGCATGGATGGGCTCCTTGCTGATGGTCTTGGCTATAGACACTGTAGGATGACATTTGCTTTAGATGAGATCTTCTCAGTTTTCTCTGCTGAAACAGGCTCTTTTTCCAGAAGCTCTATGCCTGCACACTGTTGATGCAGGGCTTCCAGTCAATTGCTTATTTTGCTCTACCAGCATTTACTTTCATAGGATTATAGGAGGTTACTAGGCTAATGGCCCTGAGGTCATTACAAGCCTAGCCTTATCCCCAAGAAAAAAACCTCAGTCAACCCCTGTTGCCCCTGTCAGTGAGATACATAGGTGGAACCCCTGAGACAAAGAACCACAAAAGCCAAAAAAAAATGCTGAGTCTGAATTACATTCCCCCCATAAGCTTGGATAATTCACCCAAGGAAAATGTGCAAGAGGAAGCATTTTGACTCTCCTCTGGGTCCTCCTGTACAAACATATCCCTATCACACTATCAAAGTTTCAAAACTTTGAGCATCATATGGCTAAGACCATATAATCGAAGTTTTGAAACTCTGAATGTTTTGAATGGAGATCGCTGTACAGCATGGAAGGGAAAATTTACCATTTTCCTCACTGTAATGTAGTATTTTTTTATATATTTTATTTTCAATGATGGAAGATGCAAGTTTGTTATGTATGCACCCTGCAATGATCCCATCAGTATACTAATTGAAGGAATACAAAAACAAGCCTGTAGCAGTTCATAGTTTCATAGGCTGATAGCTTCTTACTAAATTTATGGCCACAGGAGACCATCAAGAAGCTCATCCACATCTCCAAGTATGTATGGGAGAGTAGCTGTGCAGTTCTTCCCTATTATGTTGACTTTCTCCACATAAACATAATGAAAATTTGCAGTCACTCATCCAGTCATCCAGATTAGTTTTAAACATTGCTATGAAAATACTCTGCTTGATAGTTAAAGAAGCCTTTTTGAGGCATGGGGGATACATTGGGTTAGGTATCTGTCAGGCCATTTGATGTTACTGATGTGTTAATGAAGGTTTATGTCCATAGAATGTGTATTTGCTTTACTGTGTAGGTGAAGGAGCTCCAAGAGTGTTGGGTCATTTGTAGCATGAAATGCAAAGCTCCTCAGGAGTCTGTCTGATAATGACAAGTGTGACAGAGATTTTGTCTGTCAGAGTATTTAAGGGTATTGAAACCCGGGGTCTTTCTGGTGAGGAAATGTTGGGCTCTCTCAAGCTGGTTTAGGTGCTTTGTGAAATATATGCTAAAGGTTGCATTATATTAAATGATGAGCCTAATAAGGCTCATAATATCATAATAATCATATCATAATAACATAATAATCATATAATAACATAATAATCATATCATAATATCATAATAATCATATCATAATAACATACTAATATTTAATAATTTGCTATTGCATCCATCTACATCCCACCAGGTAAAAACATCCCAATCCTTGAACAAATACTTTTTGGTTATCACAAAATATTGCCTACAAAACTTTAATCCTTGGAGATGTTAACATAGATTGGAATTACCTAAATATTTACTCCCCCCAACTCGGCATCAATCTCCACGCCTTTTCCCAACTGATCTCCACTCCACCTACCTACCTAAAAACATATCCATTTTAGACTGGATCCTCACTAACAAATGTCACATGTACCATAATGCCTGTATCCCCTCCAGCACTATAAGTACCACCTGCCAACTCGCATCTATTGGTACTCCCCCCATCTACAGAGACCTCACCTCGACAGAGACTGTAGAAAACTCACTAACTTTAACCCAGATACTCTGAATAATTATCTTTCCTCTATCAACTGGTCTTTCTTGCACTCTCTGTTGATTAATGAAGCTGTACTTACATTTAACCACATCTTTCTTGAAATCCTGAACTCCCTAGCTCCCTTAAGGACAATCAGGGTCAGATCCAACTATGCCCCCTGTCTCACTTTAAATACTCTCTCCCTCATGACAAAAAGACATAAGGCTTGGAAACTCAAGCTAAAATTTAAATCACCCTCACAGTTACAAGACTACATAGAACTTAGGAACCTGACCAAAAAAAACATCTACCACGAAAAGAAAAACTACTACATCCAAGCTCAAACTAACCACTACACCAAACCTAAAAGAGTTTGAAGTACTATTAACAAAAGTCTCCATCCTGGTACCCCCACTTCCCCAACCCCTTCCCTAACAACACCCCAACAGAGACTGCAACTCTTCTTAACAAATACTTCATAGAGACAATTGGCAAGCTTATTCCTAATAACTCCTCTTCTGCCTCAGATGCCTGTAACAAAAAACACTCAACCTCTCTCATTCATTCTGCCAATGCCAACACTTTCTCATTCAAACTTGCCTCTCTGTCCTACATCAGAATACTACTCCTGAAACTTAAACCCTGCTCTCCCTCTACTGACAACCTTCCTCCTCAGTTCCTTAAAATAGTGCTGACTTTATTGCTTTTCCTGTCTCTTTTTTATTTAATAGATCCATTCAAGAATCCATAGTGCCTGACTTCTGGAAATCTTTCTACACTACACCTCTACACAAGGGTGGTAATTCAGCTGAACCTAGCTACTTCAGACACATTGCTATCCTCTCTCATCTGTCTAAAATGCTTGAAAAATGTATCCACTCTCAACTAACTACATATCTCATCCAAGAAAATCTCCTCACTCCTACACAACACGGGTTTCACCCTAACCACAGCGCCTCCACTGCCCTTATTTCCTTCTCTGAAACTGTTGCTATGGCCAGAGACAACAACAAACATGTATTTTTCCTATTCCTCAAACTATCTAAAGCCATCAATACTGTTTCTCACTCTACTACTCTCCAAACTACCCCATCTCAACCTCTCTCACACTGCCCTCAAATAATTCTCCAGTTATGTCTCTAATGGACAACAATCAGTTAGATGGGTTAATTCTTGCTCCCCTTTCCTATCTGTCCAAACTGGCATACCCCAAGGCTCCATCCTTGGCCCTTTGCTATTCAACATCTTTCCCAATAACTTCCATACTTCTTGTGGTCACTCCTCTATTGTCCAATATACAGATGACTGCACATTTATGTCTGTCTCTGAAAACTTGACAGACCTGCGGACTACTACACGAAACTCCTTTTCTTCTGTAGAAGGATGGCTCAATGACAATCAGCTCATCCTCAATACCAATAAAACAAAGCTCCTCCTTTTTCTGCCCAACTCCCTCTCCAACTGCAAATCTACCTTTTTAATCTTTTCTCTCAGCAACACTATTATAAAAGTTGAAGCACCAACTAAACTCCTTGGCACCATTAATGATGACCAACTAAAATTTGACCTACATGTCCAACAAAGCATTAAAAGAAAACACCAAAAATTAGGCCTACTTTACAGAAATAAAAAATACCTTAGTGCTGAATCCAAACATGCCCTTGCTCAAACTTTCTTACTACCCATCCTACTTTATACCTCCCCAACCTGACTAACCTACAATCTTCCCTTATTCACAAACTCAAATCAACATACAATAAAGTTGCTTGATTTGCTGTAAATCATCCCTACTCCTCCCACCACTGCCTGGCTCTTCAGACACTTCACTGGCTTGAACTCCAACATCGGCATACTTTCACTTAACTCCAAACTGCTCACTCCCTTCTCAATAACCCCACTACCTGTCCACCACTTTCCAAAATTCTGTCCTATTACACCCTCAATCGTCCTCTTCGTAGTTACAACCAGTTCTTACTACTGATCTATAAACCCTGTAAAAATATAGGCAAAAACCTTTATAAATACTCTGTCTCTCATGGCTGGAACAAACTGCCATTACATATCAGAAGTATAACTCATGCCAACAACTTTAGAAAGACATTAAAAGATCACCTGCGTAACTCCAAGATCTGTCACTGCAATCACCTCACTTAACCTTCCGTATACCGCTGTCTATTCACATTTTACAACCTCTACTTAGGAAACGTCTTGGCATTACTTCTAATTATTGTAAATATTACAAAATGCTAGCTTTTCAGGACTGTGACAAAACTGTTTCTATGTTTATATTTTTAGTACTCACACTTTCTTATGTGGCAACTATAATTTGTTCTGTATACCAGCATTTCAGTTTGTATTGTATTTTATCTTATTACTTTTTATTGCTGTAGAAGTTATTGGAGGTTTTCTCCTTGGTTCTCCTCTCAAAATGTTTTTTTTTGTAACTCAGCTGGACCAACCTGGTCAACAAGTGTGAAATAAATAAATAAATAAATACAATTTAATAACATAGCTCATTCTCCTTCTTCTGCTCATTATGCTAAAGGTCTTTGCTGATATTTCCATAACAAATGTTTTTATTTTTTTTTTTATGGGTCTAGGTTGTTAGCACTCTGCCATACCACAAAAGCACAAGCATGCATTCACATCTTTGGCCTGTTTAAAGTATCAGCTATACCTACTACACGTCTTTGGAATGTGGGAGCAAACCAGAGTGCCTAAAGAAAATATACACATGCATTCCAACCTATGACTAATTTAGCATATCTTTTCCATCTACTGCATGTCTTTGTAGTCTGCGAGGAAACCAGAACAGGCAGAGAAAACATATATATGTATTCACACCTATGAACAATTGAGAGCAACTTCTCCACCTACTAGAGGTCTCCACCTCCTGGAGGTCTTTGTAATGTGGGAGGAAACCAGAACATGCAAAAAAAAAATGAACACAGCAAAGACATACATACTCCTTACAGTCACCCAAGTCAAGAATCTAGCAAGAGAGCTTCTTGTTGTGAGGTGACAATACCATCCATTGTGCCACTGTGCTTCCAATCTAATAACATTACAGATAAATAACGTTTAATAATTTAATATTGTTAAAACATGTGGGAGGGTCCATAAATCTCTTAAAACCAGATCTGAGACCAAAGTCTAAGCTAATGCCTCCTATGACAAAGACCTCAAATTGATTGTACTAAAATTCTGTACCATAAATGAGAAGCCAGTCTTGGCAGCAGTAACCTCCCACCCTTACATCTGTCTCCAAATTTCAATCCTTTATTCATGCCATCCTAATTTCAAACTCCAAGCATAAAAGCCTACAAACACTAATAGACATTAACCTTAATTTAATTGCTCTAGCCCCATTTCCAACTATATTGCTAAAAATGCAAAAATGAAGCTCTTACAAATTGATTAAAGAATCCACCCACCCATGCCTGCTTTCTAACAACCACTGTCTTTTTCATCTACTAACCACCAATAATTCATCATTGATCTCAACAATAGCCATTCTTCTACTCGTATTCAGTGCCATTCACCTGTCACTTTACAAATGATTATCCAATCACTAGGATACTCTTCCAACTTATTAAATTCAACTCTAAAAACTGACATAAATATTGAAAAGTATAAAACTCAGCTGGAGCCTTTCAACTCTTCTGGCATTCTCATAACAGCACTGCCATAACACTAAATGTGACCCTTCACCAACTTCACGACAAATTTCTCTCACATACAACTCATCTTTAACAGCATAACAAAAATGTATATTTTGCCAAATTACTCAAATCTAGTCTCAGACTAAGAGATGAAGTCTGGCATACCTGGAAACAAAACTCATTTCCACATAACCATGCAAGGTTCAACTATCTATAACCTGAGCAAAGAAGCCATCTGCAGAAATAAAATAAATCACCACCAAAACTACAAAGTTTCCTTTCTAGTAAAAAGATAAAACTTTTCTGGCAAGAGGATAACCAACTGACTGGTTAAAAGATCTCTGTCATTACTCCTTCTCCTAATACTATTCCATACTGCCATTCTCCAACTCTTCAGTGAATTTAGTTACCTCTGAAACTCCTCTTCAGACTGTCATCCTACTCGCTCCATGCCCCCACCTTTCATTCCACCATTCTGTTACAAAAAAAAGCTAAGGAGATTAAATCTTATTTGAAAAAAAAAATCACATAGATTACTCCTGCCTCAGGTTCAGATAACCTTGTGCCTTGGTTCATCTCTTTCTGCAAAAATGTTCTTACTTTGCCTCTACTCCACATCAATAATCCATAATAAACACAGCTAATTGTGTCTAACATCCAGAAAACTGCTACAATTAAGCTTCATCCAAAACTGTCAAAACTTGAAAATACCTCCTCTTTCTTCCCATTTCCATGCTCCCACTCTTGGGAAATTTCTTGAAAAATTATCAGCTTTCTGACTATATTCAACAATGCCACATTCTGTCATTGGAGCAGCATGCCTGCTGGTCTGGCAGGAGTACCACTACTGTGTTATGGATCCTGCTGAGGACATCCTTCAAAATATGGAGACATTTAATCTTACTGGAGCCCATCTCATTAATCTCATTAAAGATTTTGACTTTAATGCCTACCTCCTCCTTTTTGCTGCTGTAGAAGGCATTGGAATCAACTCTGAGGATGTAGACTAGTTCCATAACTTCCTGTCCAACAGATTCTTTAGGATAAAAAAAAAGTATTTGTAACAGCATCTGTCATTAAGGATGTGCCTCAAGAATCCATACTTGCACCCCTTTCTTTTTCAATATTCATCAGTAAATTTCCTTATGACATACCAGCTTTTTCTATGATTCTTTACACTGACAATATAGTAGTACTGCCCATGTTTCTCAATAATTCCATGACAACAACAAAAACATCTGTAATTCCTCAGTTGTTGACTATCATATGGAACCCTAGCAAAATCAAAAGTATGATCTTTGGGATGAACCAAAAGTTGACAAAATCACCCATAACCCTTGACATAAAAAAAATGAACATCACTCCAATAAAGCTGCAACTTCCTTTAAATATATGGGGTTAAGGTCTGACCCATACCTTGATATCCAAATCCATACTAAAAAAAAAATGGAAAAAAATAACTCACTGCTGATCTGGGACAGCAAAATCTCCCCATTTCTAAGTGCTCCAAAAAGAGCTGCAAAGCAAAGGAGTGCTACTAGTTCATCTCAAATGTGGTCTTCCAATCATGTCTACAATTTCAAAAAAAAACTTCATTCTGTGACACAGTGAAAACTAAATTTGTCACTTCATGAGAAATTCTATACCTTACAAGCACCACTGAATCACACTCACAAAAGTCAAATGGCTACTGATCAGAAACAGAATCAACCTACTTTTATGCTCTTTCCTTTTCAAACTATTACAATTTCACTCTTCCGTTCTTCTTGAAGCCAAACTCCAATCAAAAGTTTCCCCATAACCTCAGGAACTCCAGGCTCCACCAACCAACCCATATTGTACAGATCATTTATTGTCTATTCTCATGGGAATTTTCTAGCAGTCCCTACCCAGTGACCTAAATGAACTTTATTGTGCTATTTCCAGGTTAGCAGATTTACTGACAATGTAACAAATCACCTAACAACTTTCGGTCTTAATATAAAGTAAATGCTCAAAAAAATAGCAATCACTTGACACAAAATGCATACAACTGTAATCAGAAGATTATTATGAGGAAATAACATCAGATCTTGAGATTACAATTACTTGAAGAAAGAGCAAGTAATCAGTTTCTTAGTCAAACAGCTTTTTTTTTTCTTTTTCCTGTCATAAACAAAATGGAAAAAAGCACCGTACCTGAAACTTAGACCTTGAAGCTCAGAGCTTAGATTTGTCTGATTCAAGCATTTATGTTTCTGCAGAATAGCGTACTCCCCATGAATGCTATTTTTACTCCATTTTAATCACCTGTTAAATAAAAACTGCAAGAAAAATAACTAAATGGCAGTTATGGTATGTGCAGGTGGCGCATGAATCCTTAACAGAGCTTTCGAAAAGTCTTTGACTCACAGCCTTCTGTGTCAGTCATGACACGCAATTTAATGTTTCACAAACCAGCATTTTTCAGTTTATTCTGATTTTATTCAGTTGAAAACATCCTTGTGCCTTTATTTATTGTAGGCAGTGGAAGTCCATGCCCCTCATCAATTCCTTATTTATCTTTTCTTCACAATGATAATAAATCTATTTAAGACCTTTAAGGTATAGGAATACCATTGCTTAGAACTGCTCTAGTCTGAATACCAGAGCCCCACATAGTACATTGTGTAAGATCTCTGCTCTTTAGACCACTGCTACTCCTTTGGCATCATCACTGCTTTGGAGACAGTACTAGTTTTATATTTATATTTTGCCGTGGTACTCACTTAAGTCTCTAACTATCCTAATTGAGCATGATGCTTTCTTGACTTCTACACTAAAGTCTTAGCCTGTATTCATCTTAGGAAACCCTCCTGTATTATCTTTGTCCTCCTGATTATAAACTGTTGATGTTTTCTGACACAGTACCTTAGTTTTTACAATTTATATTATATAGCACATGTAGCAGATGAAACATGAATTTTTATATGACATCTTATTCATTCATTGAACCTTCTGTCTATCCATTCTAATACCTACTTTAACCAGTTTAGAGTCGATGCAGGATGGACTCTGTCCATATAGACAGATGTTATCTCACACACACATAATTCCTATGCATGCATACACACACACACACACACACACACACACACACACACACACACACACACACAAGCACGCACATACACGCACACACACATGCACGCACACACAAGCACACACACACAGACACACACACGCACACACACACACACAAACACACACACACAATTCATATGCATGCATACATACACACACACACACACACACACACACACACACACACACACACACACATGCATGCACGTGCACACACACACACACATACACACACACACACACACATACACACACACAAACATGCACACAGTGCATGCACACACATAGAAAACACACACACAAACATGCACACAGTGCATGCACACACACAGAAAACACACACACAAACATGCACACAGTGCATGCACACACACACACAGAAACAAACACATAACACATTTCACACACACACACACACACACACACACACACACACACACACACACACACACACATACACGTGTGTTGGTGGCTTTGTTCTGCTGGTTCCCAGGTGCTTTATTTTGGATGTTTATTGGTTGTGTTTGAAGCACTATTCTCTTTTATTTCTTTGGTTTTGGTGAAATAACAACAATACATACAAAAAATAAAGCAAAATATTCAGTCATCGATAGTGACCCAAAATGTAAGTCACACAACATAGGAACAAAGTTTTAAAACACTTATAATGGACAGATTGTCATTGAGACCAGTAAACATAGGCATTCAACCTAATCTGCCATTTAAGTTCTTTTAATTCAATTAAATCATTCCATTGTCCACCCCTCACATTTTTGCAACCATATCCTACCCCATGAATCCAAAATTATGACCTGGATAATTAAGGACATGTTTTGCAAGTGCATTGTTCTTATTTCATTTTTTTATATTGTGTGCTCATAAATACATTATTTATTTTTTTCTGGGTTTTACCTATATAAAAGCACTTACAATGCAAACAAATGGCCAGGTAAATAATACCAACTGAATTACAGTTGCAAAAAAAATTGTTTTAACAACCACCCCATTCACATTTGCCTCATTTTATATAATTATATATTTGCATTAATTGCAAAGCTCACATCTAAATGCGTCATTTTTTTCTAAAAGAGGGGGACACATTTTCATAGTTAACAGCTTCCATAAACTACTTAAATGATCTACCGTTAATAGAAAATAGTCTGGGCACATTCCCTAAGGTTTCAACAAACCCCTCATAATAAGAGAAAAGATTCCAATTATTTCTTAAAATCCCTTGTCAACTGTGTAGGTTGTAATAAAAGAAAGAGAAAATTCTTGATTATTAGTCATTCTGTCCTTCATAAAACCTAATCATTCAACCTTTTCTGGTTGACTTCCACCAAAATATTTTGTACTAAAACTGGGGGGTATCTTCAGGATAGAAACATGTCGGTCAGAAACCTGGCCTCCACCTGAAAAGTGTCATCTTCCATAACTGTTCTAGTAAGATGCACAAATTGTCGCTTCACAGCCCCCCTTTTTGATGCTCAGGATAACAACTATGATAGCGCAGAAGACTGTTTTGAGTAGGTAGACATTCTATGTATATTACTAACCAGTCGCTTATTAAAAAAAAATCTTTGAAAATATGTATATCCAATTAAGTAATATCAAAATAACTACATTTTGAGGAAAACTTAAGGAAGGGCATAGTTTGATTTAAGTAATCAACAAAAAATTAAATTCCCCAGCCAATCTATTCCACACAATGAATACATCATTGAAAAAATGGATGTACAATTCACAGGGTGGTGGGTTGAAATGGTCAAATACATATTTCTTCCCCCACAGTAGCATAATTATATTAGCAAAAATAATGACCCCCCTATATACACAATCTTGTTTCTTAACAATAGTTCCACTAAGTTGTCCAAGGTGTTAACCTCATTATTAGATAACCTAATCAACTCTACAAGGAAATCATTAAACCAACTCAGACCAATATCATGTGGTATCATGTTAAAGATGTTTTCCACATCCACCATACAAAAAAATTAGATCATCCCCAAATCTCAATTTTGTGAGGTTTCCCAAGAAAATCCAAGGAGTCCCTACAAATATGGGCATAATCATCTAATGCATTTTTTTGTTTTAAATCAATGAATTTAGCAAGGGTGTGTGTGTTTTAGAACTAGATGCATTCACAATAGGTCTTATGGGAGGATCCCTTTTGTCTTTGTGGCTCTTGGGTAGACCAAAAATAGATGGCACCATAGGAAACTTAACCTCCAAAAAATTCCATTCATCAAGGATTATTTGGCCCTGGTCTACCATGTCTTTAAGTAAACATTCAAACTTAGCATATGAAATATGAACAAAATTCAAAGATGTTCCCCTGGATTCACGAATCCTCCGTGTAAGACTTAATAAGTCTTACTCGGAGACTGTAGTTGAACGGTATGACGTCAGCGTGCCATGAATATTCATGAGGGCACGCTGACTCAACCGTAACTCTTACATGGACCAAGTATGAAAGCAGGGGGCGTGTCCAACTGCCGAGCAGTCTAAATGTCCACGCCCCGGCAAGTGTAGTAAAAGCAAATGTCAACACACAAGAGCGAGTTCACTCAAATGTACATGCACCCAACACCACACTCCCTGACACTTTAAACCCCCATCACAGTTATAAAAAGTAAAATATTTATTTATTTTTTTTTAAATCCACGATATAGCTGCCCATATTTGCGCGTGTGTGCGTGGGTGTGCCCATTGCTTAGCTATAGTTAGCAATTCTGACATGGAAGAGCATAAGAAAGAATGTTTATGCAAATCACACCAAATTGCACTAGCGTAATGGTAGAGTGTATGCACAAAGAGGAGGCATTCACAGTTCGAGTCCCACCATTCCAATTCTTATTTATGTTTTAAATCAGTATTTGAAATAATACCAGATATATATGATTAAAATATTATTAAAAGCAGTGAAATGGCCAATGTATCAGTGAACAAAATATATATTTTTAAAGGATCCAGATATATAATAGCCTGCCGTTAAGCAGCGCTTTACCCAGCTAAACAGAGGTGACCATAGTTTAATAGCGCTTTACCCAGCTAAACAGAGGTGCCCATAGTTTAATAGCACTTTACCCAGCTAAACAGAGTTGCCCATAGTTTAATAGCTCTTTACCCAGCGCAATAGAGTTGCCCAAAGTTTAAAAGTGCTTTACCCAGTGCAATGTGTTTGCGCGGACGTGCACGCCACGCCAACCAGTGCACCGTAGGGCACGATGGAGCAATGTAGAGCTAAGTTGCTTAAACGCAGCCACACTCCCTAGCCTGTCTAGACAGTATTAAAATAAAAGAAGGACAAGGTTCAAACCCAGGACCCTGTGCATCATAATCAAAGTACAGAACCACTAAGCCATGACAGCTTAGGAGAAACAGCCACTATTAGCATACATATACTCAAAAATGGTAGATTAACCATTACTAAGCAGGTCTGCAGTCAGCTTAGAATTCTCAAAAATGGCCAATCACAAAAAAGTGCGGGAAATGCAGCATATTTAAGCCCCATAGGCAGGAATACTCACCATAACTGATTGTAGCTCACATTTGCAGTCAGAATGGCAGGTGCAGGAGAGGGTTCACGCTTCCGAGAGCAACGTTGGAGCATCGAGGAGTCCAAATACATGGTCTGGCTCCTTGTCCACCATCATGAGTCAAGACTCCTGCAGGGCCAGTTCCAAGGGATGGAGTACAAGGTAGAGGCTTGGAACCGGTTTGCTCGTGACCTCATCAGTGCCACAGGCATTCCACAGACTGGTGAGCAGGTCCGTCACCACCATGCAGACCTGAAGAGATGAAAGCAGGACTGCCTGAACCAGTGGATACAGGAGGCCTGTGGGATGCAGAATTCTCCACAACTGAGTATGTAGCCATGGAATGCAGTATGTAAGAATTGATAATGGAGTATGTATAACAGATAGGTATGTCTCAATATTCCTTCATTTACTTTACAGCTGTAGGTGACCGTGCTACAAATCAGCAAGTCTACGCTGATAGGCTGCTAAGACTGCGCCACCAGACAGGTTTGTGATTATTCTGCATGTATTGTTATATAAAATATGGGAGAGAGCATGAAAGAAAGTGTTGTAGTCCAATAAAACAGCCATAGAATTGCCTGAATAAGTCCTCTGCATGTACTGTCAGATAAAAACATCAGAGAGGCAGAAAAAGAGTGTAGTAACCCATTAAGAAAGGTAACATATGTCTGGAATAATATCTCTGCAGGCACTGTCATATAACATAAGTGAGTGAGCCTGAAAAAAGATTGTTCTAACCTATTAATAAAGGTATAATATGTCTTGAACATGTCTGCCATAAACACTGTTAAAACAAATAAAGGAGTGAGCCTGTGGAAAAGTGTGCAATGTCATTAATAAAGGTCTAAACCCAGAGTGTGTCTGTGTCACAGAGTCTGAAATGTTGTTGTACCCTTGCATTATACAAACAGTACTGTTTGAAAATGTGCTGGCAACCCAGAGTTATGCAGTCCCATATAAAGTGGGTGATGGAAGTGCTAGTAGCTGTGAAACATATATACAGTCCACAATAGTCAGTTACTGGCTGGCATGAATAAGTAAACCTGGCACACATGTAGCATGTAATTATTCACCAGAAATGTGAGCGTGTGTCAAGAAATGCAGGGTTCTGTACAAATCGAAGTGAAAATGTCATGTGAAAACATCCCAGATATGTAGATAAAGAAATATAAATGCAATAAAGAAATATGTAACAGTAACATCTGCATCCTGGACAGTTAGTATGTCAGATATAGGTCAGGCATATATTGAACTAGCCAAACCCATGACACAACCTAATGTATGGTGGCAAGTGTAATAATACAGGTAGGGGATATACACTTGCAGTCACTAGGAATGTAGTGTAGACTAAAAGGTCATTATAAGATGTTAACCAAGGTTTTTTCTACACCCTACCGTATGTGCATAAACCATGCAATTCCACACCTCAATAGGTATGTGTAATCTTAAATATTTTTGGGACATATGTCCTATTGTTCTGTAAATATTTGCATTCACATTGATGCATGTGCCCTGTTCAGACACCACAATCATGGTGGCCTGTTGCTACCAAACATCCCTGCATGCTGTTGGAATAACCACTGTGGTTCAATATATGCATGAGTTATTCTTTCTGTTCAACTGTTGTACCCTTGGTGTGTTGTGTTAATGGGAATATTATTGCATGCTCTTACAACTAATCTGGAATGCTGCTCTGTTTATGTTGTAATTAAACACACCTAATCACAGAAAGTATGAGAAGGCCGGTCCCAGTGGACCCAGCTGTCCCACCTCAGCCGGCGAGTGCACCTGGCACCAGCAGGTCTGGTACCCAGCCCGGGCTCCTCTCTTCCGTTGGTCCTGTGCCACCTTCAGGTGGAAGCACTGCAGGGGATGGGGCTTGCCCCCCCATGCAAGCATGGGTGGAGAAGGGCCACCTGTCACCCTTCGTAGGGTTTGGGCTGTGGTGCGTAGGGAGATCCAGCGTTCAGTCGCTGATCCCCTATGCCAGCTTGAGGCGAGAGTGGCGCTTCTCTTGGATGAGCCTGCCCATCCTACTCAACCCCTAGCACAGCCACCCTCGGGGCTGTGAAGGTGCAGTGGTGACTGCCCATGGGTGGGATCTCAGTTCCACTGTTACCATCTGTGGGCTCATGGGCTTGCGATTTCGAAACAACCTTCCCCGTCAGTTGTGTTCACCCACCTCATGTGTCAAATTCCGCCCCTGTATGCATCTTGTTTGTCATGTCTGTTTACCTCCCCAACCTACCTCCCCAAATATACCTACTTCCTCTACCTCACATTCCACTCTCACCTAAAAAAAAAATTAAAAAAAGGGCAATCTGTTCCCACAAAAAAATTACGCCCCATACATAGCTGCCCATTTAACACACATGTCTGCTGGACATGTAAACTTATAATTATAATTGGCAGTACAACAGACTTTGTTGTCCTCACCCCTCTCTCAGGGGTGGAAGGTTGCAAATTTCACACTAAATTATGAGCTTATGCACAGCTGTTGATGGTAAAGAAATGGGCAGCTATGGGCCTTCCCTACACCCTTCCTGCACATCCCAGCTGGTTTCCCTACTGTCTTTCCCTCTTCATGCCCCCCTTTTCACCGCTTTCCTATCTCCCCATTTTCTTTTCTTTCAAAGAAATTAGCGCGGGGGTTAGCGGGAGTAAGCACTTTTAAGCAGTAGTTAGCGGAGGTGCGCAAGTGTGAGCTTGTGTGCGCTTAGCTAAGCATTGGTAAGCATTGCGCAAACACACGCAAACCCGCTTACAACTGCTTAAAAGTGCCTTAGTCACTCTGTATGACAGGGCCCTTGTATTGCTCAGCAGCAAAATAAAATGCACCTGTCAGTCTCGAACCTGAGACCTTGGGCTCACCAGTCTGGATGAAGTACCACTACACCACAGCAGATATACAATAACTGGGTGCTGAAAGAAATATATCATGCATTACAATGAGTGAATGTAAAGGTAGAATAGGAATGGCATAACACAAATCATGTTCTGTGGCCCTTATCCAGCAAGTGTTGTGGAATTGCATGACATGACTGTGAAAAGAGAACCAGCCATGCAAGTAAGGAATAATGTTACAGTAGCACCTTACAAACCCCACACAGTATCAGAGCAGGATAAACACTGGCATATTTGAATAGGTCAGAGACCAGACATCCCAACTGTGACTGGTTTACAATGATGTCCCTGATTTGCAAACAAATGTTAGCTGTGCCCCTCAGACTCCCTGTGAAATGTAGTAACAATAGGCAGAAAGGTTGGGGAATCCCACTTAATGATAAATGTCAATAAGAGAGAGTAGACACTGCTTGCACATCAGAAAAGGTGTAGTAATACATATGCTCAGAATCCCCAAAGTCGCAACTGCAAAATATTTGAAATATATCACAGGTGTATCCCACTGATATGTACCTTTCCCTGAGGCTGTTCAAATATATACTTGAGGGTATTCGAGGCCTGGAAGAGTCAGAAACACACAGGCATATCAGCCTGTCTGCTGTTACACACTCTGCGAATAGCTGTAGAATGAATTCCTCAAGCATGCCCTTATGTAGGAGTACAACACAGAAATATCAAAGGATGTAGCCATGTACTGCTAGCAACCACCTGTGACAATGCCATTGTTCAGGTGCTGAAAAGACTGGTGTGGTGCACAGTCAATAAATACTAGGCTAACCTCTGTCAACCATCTGGATATGTCCACAGGTGGGAGCTACTCAGACAGATTACTAGCCTTTACAGACTTTCAGGTACACAGCAACTCTGCATGTTCAACAAGATAAACATCACACAATAATAAATAATACACTCTGCAGTTCTGCACCCGTACCCAAAGGTACTATATACCCATGTAGTCAGGCACAACCAAGGGTGTAGGTAAGCATACACAGTAGTGAAATATGTCCAGTTGTCCTGAGCAGACTGTGCTAATGTCAACACAAACAAACCACAAATGGTTCAGAAGTGAGTAATGTACTAATGACAGTATAGCAGTTCACAAACAGTGCATGTGCCTGATATTCATAATTGGTAGTACAACATACTTAGCTGTCCTCACCCCTCTCTCAGGGGTGGAATGTTTCAAATATCCCTCCTAATGTATTGCATATGCACAGCTGTTGCTGGTAAAGAAATGGGCAGCTATGGACCTTCTCCACACCCATCCTTTACATCCCAAGCTGGTTTCCCTACTGTCTTCCCCTCTTTGTGCACCCTTTATCACCACATTCCTATCTCCCCATTTACTTTTCTGTCAAAGAAATGAGTGCAGGGGTTAGCTGGAGTGAGCACTTGTAAACAGTAGTAACCGGGTTTGCACCAGTGAGTGCATGTGTGCGCTTAGCTTAGCATTGATAAGATATGATAAGCTATGCCAGGCTTAGCTTAGTATTGCTGAAATAAAATAAGCTAAGCTAAGCTTAGCTAAGCATCGCTAAGAATCACGCAAACCCACGCAAACCTGCTTACAACTGCTTAAAAGTGCCTTAGTCACTCTGTATGACAGGGCCCTTGTACTGTTCAGCAACAAAATAAAATACCCTTGTTAGTCTCAAACCCCACACCTTGGACTCCCCAGTTTGCATGACGTACTACTAAGCTACAGCTGATATACAATAACTTGGTGCTGAAAGAAATATAACATGCATTACAGTGAGTGAATGTAAAGGGAAAATAGGAAAGCCATAGGAATACATTGCAATAACTACTGTTGTATACCAGTTAATTCTCTAATTCGAAAAGAAAGTACACACTCCCATGTATCCAGTGTTAGCATTAGGAGGTGTGAGTAAACTTACACACTGAGAAGAGTGCAGTGGAAGACGCAACAGTCAGGCTTCAGTACAACATGCATTTCACTGGCTACAACCCAGCTTCAGATATGAGACATATACCAACCTTCTGACTGAGACAACAGTGTCCACAGCAAACAAGCATGGTCCCCACCTTGCAAAACTGAAAGGGCTATGCCTACCTAACCTATCATTTTATAGCAGTGTCCTGAAATCACAGTGAGAACTGCAATTACCACACAGCAGGCTGCATGCAATTACTAAATGGTAGGCAATAATTGGTGCAGAGGCCATCACATGCACATGTGCAGATACCTAGAAAAGCAGCCTGTATCTGCTGTCCACACATGCAATAATATAATTGCAACAACTGGGAGAGAGAGAGAGAGAGAGAGAGAGCATGAGTGAGAGAGACAGACAGAGACAGACAGACACAAACAGGCAGTAGGAGACAGAAGATGAAAATAAACAGCAACACACAGAGGAAACAAAACCAAAAAAAAAAAAAAAAGACAACACCTACAACAGACGGAGGTGATGAATACAAAGGTAAGGTATGTAACAGATATGTATTTGCTGACATCCGAAAGATGTGTCTGAAGGGTACTCTACATACTATGAATAATCCATATGTGGCAGCAGTCCATATCTATATGTACATGCACATTTGCATAGGGCAAGGGACATACTGCAACTGTTAGTGAAGGCTGGATATATGTATGTTGTTGAAGGCTGCTATGTGCACATATGTATGCAGGTTATAGTGTGTGGCATTGCAGAAAGCAAGCATTGCCGGTATATGTCATGTGGTGTTAAACACTGTGGGACTGTGCTACAGGCAGTGAGGCCTGCTACAGCTATACGGCCTGAGGACAGCAGAATGTATTCTGCACAACATTGTGCAATAGTATTACATAACCGTATATCTCACAACTGTTGCATAATTGACATCCCCACCATGAAAGGTGGGCAGTATATGTGCCTATATGTGCAGCTATATGTACAGCAATGGATGTTTACATGTATGTGTATATATACATGTATATATATATATATATATATATATATATATATATATATATATATAGGGGTTGGCAAAAGCAGCAGGCAACCTGAAGCCACTACCATGAATAGTGGTCATGATGCGACATGTATTTTGGCACAGGAAGGTTTGACAGGGTCTGTCGTTGGTCCACCAATCGACAGTACACAGCATTCAACCCCATCTATGCGCACACTCATACTGTCAATACATCCCTCACCACCAATGGCCATAGGCGAGGGACAGCATACAGTTGGCCTTGACCAGGAGAGTGTGGTATTCATGGCACTTGCATCCCCTCACATAGCCATATTCTTGGAATGGTACCACATAGGCGGAGGTCCAGGGGTTCTCGGGGGAGTACCGCTGGTCGTATTGCCCCTGGCAGGCGTGCCCTCACAGGTCTTATGACGTCCAGTATGTTCCAGGCTGTAATGCAGGCTTAGGCATGTATGGAAAGGTACACCAGGCAGGGACTTAGGGCGCAGAGGGCACATTACACCGGTATCAATGACAGCATCTGCGACCTTGCCGGTGCCATCCGGACTTACACCGAGGTCATTGATAGACGTTGGATGGAGACATTAGATGCCCTCCACAACATGTATTCCATGAGACAGGACTGTGCGGGATGGTTGCAATGTTGATGCGGATGCATGCCAGCAACAGCAACAGCTGGCAGTGGTCGTAGATGGCTCACAGTTCACAGCTGCTCCCGTAATGGCAGTACCAGCCCCAGCAATGCTGGGGTTGGCCTGTCCATTGATCGTCCCAGTAAACCAAGTGCATGTGGCTCTGGCCAGTCCCAGCAGGGACATGGGTCCAGTCATCATACCTCTGCCTCTGATGACAGTACCCAGTCAGGGTTGGTACCCGATACTGTCCGTAGCACCCTTGCCAGGCACAGGTACTGTGTCCATGGCCAGAGAAAGTGATCTGTACAGCCTAGCTGGTACAGTCTGTGGCTGTCCCACAAACTACCATATATGGCAGGCACATGATGGAGCTGTGTGCATGCAGACACACACACATTAACCAAACAACTAGGGCTCACACATACACACACACATTGCATCAACATTGGCCCATGCTGTACTGTTGTCCCTCACACACACACACACACACACACACACACACACACACACACACACACACACACACACACACACACACGTCGATTGGATGGGTCAATGTCAGGTTCTGGCAAACAACAAAATGCCCTGTGCATATGATGATACTTGTGTCGCCTCCTGTCATCTGCAAAATTGATGGAGGAACAGGCTAACATGGTGCTGATGCACAGGGTGACGCTATAGCAGTGTAGCAATAATAGCAAGTTGTCAACAAGGAAGTGTAACGACATCCCTGTAGGTATATCTGAGCAGACATTATGCATCAAAGCTCTGATTGTCAATGTAGCATTGTTTACACCACTGTTAGGTCTGAGTATGTATTGTCCACCCATGTGCCACTTGGCTGAAGTGTAATGTGTTGCCAGCATGTGTTAGTGAGTGGACAGGACATGTGTGATGTGTGCCATACAGTTTAGCAAGTGTACATCTGTGAACATGGTGGGTGCACACTGTCTGCATGTACATGCATAGTGGACACATGAGACGTGTGGCATACCCTGTCATACACATTATTAACATCTCATAGTATCTTTCAATGGCCAGTATGCATTCTACTACAGTTATGTACTAACATGGGTAGACGTGTGTATGACATGGGTTGACACTATGCTGTGGATGTTACCGTTAATATCTGTCAATGATTTGCGGTCTGGTAGCATACACAACCTCAACAGCATGACTATAAGCAATCATTGGATGATGTCCTGACAAATGACACACAGTCGTAGGGAACTCAGTAACAATTAGATCCTTCCGGTCCTACACTATAACACTAACCAGTGGTAATGACCCCCACCCATTCCTGTGACCACGCCTGTTTGGCATATAGCCCCCTTAGGTACTTACAGACATACTAGGGATGTGTCCATCCAAATCTGGAAATGCATGCATTGGCCTACAATGCATTCCCTGGATGGGAAGCATATCCTACACAAGGGTATCATACAGACAGCTACCTGTTGTCTGATACATGCTGTATAGCAGTAAGCCGACTATGGCATAGTCATCCTCATGTACTATACATACTATCCTGTCAGTACCACACAGGTGGTAGCCCGCAACATGCATGTTGGGTACCAATGTGTACATACAGCCTCATGTTATGTCATGTGTCCCTTGGTATCCACATATCCATAGGTATTGTGGAGTCCCAAGTTGTATCAGTTAAGACATTAGAGGCCTGAATGCATACCCACAAGGCAGTTGTACACCTATAAAGACTGTCCATTATTGGCAGTCTCTGTTGTGTATGAACATGTCTGACATATATCCCAGGCATATACCCTCACTCACACTACTCTTAAGTGACTGTCATTGGTGTGTGTGCCACAGATGACCTTGGCCACAGAACATGACAGTGGACGGCCTTGTCACATACATACATATGTGACCAACTGTATTCATGTAACATGCAGGCTTCACACCTACGTACTGATTGAGGGGACATGTACAGATATATATTTGCCATGCAGATACCCGATATGTGCAATGCACTTACTGTTGTAATCATAATATATCATACCATAGTAAAAGCAAAACCCACACCGCATTGACCAACTGTGACACACACACAGTCAGCATTTGCAGGATTTAAACCCCTACCTAACTATGTTATGATACTAGAGAGCGATGCATTAACATGGCACGCTATTTGCTTTATTGGGTGGTTTCCCTTCTCCGGCTGTATTTGTAGGATGGTGACATCATCAGTCTTTCCAAAGAGGAATGTACCTCTTTTAATGTGTTTTCCCAGTCTCCAAAAAGTGAACTCCTTTCAAAGACAGTTGCACACATACACACACAATCAGCATTTGTCAGATACAAACCCCTACCTAACTATGTTATGGTACGTGAGAGAGACGCATTAACACTGCACGCTATTTGCTTTACTGGCTGGTGTTCCTTCTCCTGCTGTATTTGTAGGATGGTGACATCATCAGACTTTCCAAAGAGGAATGAACCTATTTTAGTGTGTTTTCCCAGTCTCCAAAAAGGGAACTCCTTTCAAAGACAATTGCACACATGCACACACACAGTCAGCATTTGCCGGATTCAACCCCTACTTAACTATGTTATGATACTAGAGAGAGACACATTAACACTACACTGGCTGGTTTCCTTTCTCCTGCTGTATTTGTAGAATGGTGACATCATCAGACTTTCCAAAGAGGAATGTACCTCTTTTAGTGAGTTTTCCCCATCTCCAAAAAGGGAACACCTCTCAAAGGAAACTGCACACATACACAGTTTGCAGGATTCAAATCCCTACCTAACTATGTTATGATACTAGAGAGAGACTAATTAACATGGCACGCTATTTGCTTTACTGGCTAGTTTCTCTTCTTCTGCTGTATTTATAGGATGGTGACATCATCAGACTGGACATGGTGATGTGTGTACACTTTGTTTTATGCCATTCCAGGAATGGTCCATGTGGGTCAGCAGGTGTCAACAGCTTGAACAAGACCTCATAATCCTTACCTTGTGTGATCTATCTGTGGACACATTGACATTCCGTCATATGTCAACACATATTAATGCACAGCTTGTTGCTTTTGTGGATACTACATGTGTCTGGGGTGTTGATAAAGGGCTATTCAAAGTCTATGTGACACATGTGTAGATGTGCTCATTGATGTATGTCCTGGGTGGCTGCCTTGCAAACAGTCTAGCATGTTTGGGAACCATGATCTGCACATGAACATACCACGGTTGGTAGGGTTGTGTGTATGTCAGCTTCCAATAGCTCTGTTTATGACTGCAACCATGATGGACTCCATGACCTTGCAGATCAGACTTCATAGGCGTACTGGACTTGACTTCCCATGGTGTGTTGTGTACCAACACTTGTGGGGAGTGCCATATGTAGCTGTGACACATTCAACAGTTCCACATCCTGTGTAGGGGGTGAGGTTCAGCTGACTGTTCAGGTGCAGGATCTGTTTGTTCTGTAGTTTGTGCATGACACATATTGGGAATCAATGTATTCCACTTGCTGCCATGCTTTTGGCAGTGAGGGTAGCTGCTCATCCATTCTACATGTGATATCTCCTGGTATGATGATATGGACTATTGTCAGTGGGAGGTGGGTATGTACATATGAGCCTGTCTGTCAGGATGTCGGCATTGTCAGTCATGTACAGTTGGCCCTAACTCAGAACATATATGGGTGTACATTGCTATTTATGACATAGCTGAAGAAGGTGTCATGATTCAGTCTGGACTCCTTCTCAGCTACTCTTTACAAACCACCAACAAACATGAGCACTAATCCCTGTTATACTCTTTTGCACACTTAACACCCTACTGATCCTTTGAGATCAGGCTACAGAGTATGTCATCATAATATCCTGGCATGTCCAGGGGTTGGTTTTGTGTATTCTCTCCAGTACAGCTGGTGGATATTGTCATATTGACACAATGTCACATCTGTCTCCTCCTCCTGACAAACTCAGATATATGTGTGAGATGCACCTATATAGACATACAGGGTGCTGAACTCTATTGACCCATGACTGGCACAGTCTATCAGGTAGTGAAGGTAACCAAACACACCACATATCAGTCTCACATATCCTCTAGCAACAGCATTCAAACTACATTATCACACATAGACATACTCGGATACTGTAAAGGTACTCTGCCTAAGCAGCAGAGACCTCCAAAGCAGACACACACACAACTGCTACCCCACTACAATACCCACATATCACATAGTTCACAATGTCAGTGTGCCACACAGTCACTGCCCTTCGGGCTAAACAACACACCTAATACACTTGTAATAGGCGACACTTATTGTCAGACACACTGACGTACCATTCACCAGCCCTAACATGGGAATAGTCACTTTGGGCTGTCTGTCGGGTGCCAGGATCTGCCGCATAACACAGGCAGTCATGTCACTCCAAAGCAAGTACAGGACTGGCACCATCATTGTCCATGCTGGTGCGTAACACCTCAGACGTTATTCCCTGGACCACATGACATGATACATGGAGGAACACTCTGATCATGATCACAAGGGGGAATACATATGCCAGTATGACCCTGACCTTGTCTAGCATCTTACACCCACCAATTATGATGTCACAGTATACAGACACACATATCATGTTTAACAGTTGCCTAACAAACTTGTTTCATTCATAGGGGATACAGTGTCTGTCAGCCTATGGTGACATGCTCAACATGCCATGTAGCTTCACTATGGACAGCTTGCACCTGTCACCCTTGGACTCTCGAATGCTGGCTAAGGCTCTTGCTACCATCATAGTGCCTTTTTTAAGCAGGGTTCAAAAGACAAACCTGCCTCCATAGACATTACAGGGTAAATGAAACTAAGAGTAATGCTGCTCAACACCAGATGTGTTACCCTCATATTGTGGCCACTCAGGACTCTATCAGTATGGAGGATAGCGATATCTGTGCACTAACAGATGCCTGGTTCAGGCTCGCTTATGCACACCAGCACTACCAGGTTATGTTTCATACCATGCTTTCTGACAACAAGACTTGGAACAGACACCACAACTAGGGGGAGTATTCATATACATCACAGATACACACACACCTCCGGGTTAGTAGCACTGCACAAAGCATCACAGACCATACATATACAACTACCATTGTGCAAAACTGCCTTTCAGTTTGCTGCCTGCTACAGACCACCCTCCCAAACTCAGGAACCACACTCAGCTTTCATGGGAACTATGGAGAATATGAAGGTCTCCACAAACACCATTATATTGTGTGACTTCATATACACAAATACTGACTGGGGATACTACTCAAGCCACAACACCCTCACCCAACAGTCGCTACAATTTGTAGACTCATATGCTATGGCACAACCAGTCAGCACAGCCTCAAGGGGGAATACATATTGGACCTGATCATCACCAACATGGGGACTCTATGTTCCACGCCAGTGATATACCCCTCATTGGTAAGGTCAGAACATACTTGTATCTCACTGGACATACATATACCCACCACACACCCATCCTGGGTAATCTTGGTGAACCTCTCATGAGCCAAAGTCTCACTTCACCAAAGCAAGGTGGTATCCTTCAGAGACCCTGAGGCAGTGAGAAATATGGCTCACATTGCTGAATCCTTTACATACACATTATATGGACACCTAGTGGACTCAGTGGATTGTGTTATCCCAATTAACAACAGGACTCACTACTCCAATGGCGGGGGACCTGTCTGGTAGACCCCAGCCATTAATAAGCTGTGCAACGTCAGGAGGAAGCTACTGCATGATAGAGCACAATCCCAGACTGGGAAGGCATCTGTGATCTATACTAGCAGACAGCTACGATCACTCATGAACTTTTCTAAAGGCCGCTTCTACCGGACAATTGCACCAGACACGTAGGACTATCACACGGCCTTCTTCAGTTATGTCAGGAACCTGGGTAGACACTCAGTGATATGCTGTGAGTTACTGTATACTGACTAAACTTACCCTGAACCCACTGACATTGCCAACATCCTGGCAAACAGGTTCAGTGCAGATGTCTCCCCCCATCCCCCCTAAGGAGCAACTATCCATCTCAATAGAGTATAACCTCCCTGACATCACACAGTAACATGTGAGTGCTGCCCTCCCCAAAGCATACATCTCAGTATCAATGTGACCAGACGGTGTCCCAGCCTGCATCTTACATGAGCTTCATGACAGACGTAACCCTCACATTTCATCACTGTTCAATATTGGAGTTACTACAGGATATGTACCCAAGGAATGGCATACAGCGACAGTGGTCCCACTCCACAGAGTTGGTGCCACAACTGACCACAGACAATATTGCCCTATAAGCCTAACTAGCCTGTTCTGCAAAGCTATGGAGCGTATTGTCATGGGACTCATACACATAGACATTGGGAACCTGCAGACACTGTGTCCTACACATTTCAGCGTTGTTGTGGGCAGATCTTGCCTCTTGAACCAGTTTGTATTCTTTAACCGGCTAACAGGTACATTGACAAAGGGACAGTTGTCCACACAGCCTACCTGAACCTTGCAAAACCCTTCAACACAACAACCCATTGGGCCATTATGCATAGGCTCACCAGCGTCGATATGGACACATATCTCACACGATGGATTGATACCTGGATCAAGGATAGCACCCACATGGTCAGAATTGCAGGTGCCATGTCTGACTATACACCAGTTACATGTGGCATCCCACACGGCTCGGTCCTGGGACCTCTCTTGTTCTGTATATATTTGTCTGACGTACAGGCTACCACAGGGGGAATATGGCTGAACATGTTTGCACTTGACTGCAAACTGGGTGCCATGATCAACTCTCCAGCTGCCACATGCATACTCAAACAGGGTCTCACAGAGATGGATGACTGATGTCTGAGCCATGGCCTATAGCTAAATGCCATTAGTTGCATAGTCACCCCCTTTGGGAATAACAACATGCCCACACATTACCACATAGGTAGTACTCCATTACATACGGTAGGAGTTGTTAGGGGTTTGGGGACATGACTTGTTCGTACTGTCGCCTTTGACATTCACGTTGCCAAAGTGGTTGGACACACCTTCTATGTGGGCCACCTTATCCCATATGGTTTCACATGTAGATCGAGTGAGGTCATTGTGCCCCTATACTCATCACATCCATGCTTGGGTACAATGCCACATTTGGGCTGTACCTTACCCGACACCTGCAGCAACTGTACTGGCCACAGAAGTTCCTCACCAAGCAGATCTAAGGACTCACACAGATGCCCTGCACAGTTTGGATGCAGTAACTCCAGCTCTACTCAGTCGCTTACCACCTACTCGGATATGATGTGTGCCTGTTGTTTACAGATATACCCAACCCAGAATTACTGGACATGCTCCACCTCAGGATATCTGACTCCCTTGGAGCTACACACTCCAGGGATGTATACCTCAGCACAGATGTTAATTGGACATGCTGGAGGGACAGATTCTTAGCACAGAGGCTCCACTCACTCCAGAATGTAATCCCAGTTTCACATAGGCAGAGCCACCCAGTGACCACCTACAGGAGACATCTTGATGACTGTATGGGTGATAATATGTTTACCCCTGGGATACCTTCTGTGTCCCTGCTAGACAGAGGCACACTAGCCTAAACGTACATGGGCTATCTTGTGTGACCTACTAGTCACACACACAGTGTAGTAATCTGACAGGGTTGCGAATGTCAAACACACTCTGGCTAGGCTTGTACATGCCCTAGGGCAGATAGCCTAGTATCGACCTCTGAACCTATGCTAATGTTCAAGATGCACAATGTTTATTGCTGATACTGTTTGCAGGTCTTTATCATCTTTGCTTTACCAGTTTCTATGAACAACTTTGGTATCTGCAGAACATATTTGATTATGACAGGGTTCCACTATATTATAGATGTGTCTGTTGTCATATAACTGTGTGCACAGGGTGGATTGCTGTATAGTGACAGGTTCCTGGGTTAACACATGCAACTGCCAAATATGCATGGCCCACTGCTGTACTCAGACATGGCCTAAGTGTGTGAGCATGCCCAGTTCAGCCATTCCATATTTTGTTGCCTGACATTTGTCTCATTTATTCAAGTGTGTGAGCATTCCCAGTGTGACCTATCAGTATGTTGCTATCTGAGGTTCACTACATTTGTTGATGTGTGTGAACATGACCAATATTAACATTTATACTGTGTGTGTTGGAAGTCAGGTTCTGTTCTTACTGCAGGACTCACCTTTGTGTCATAACTCAACAAGGGTTATGCTGTGCCTGCAGGGTTTCCATGAGACACTTTGCATAGACTTATCAACATTCCTTCATACAGGCTGCCCACTGCAATACTGTCATGGTTTAGTGGTTCAGTACTTTGACTATAGTGCACAGTATTCTGGGTTTGAGGCCCATCACTGCTTTATATTTTCATACTGAGCAGACCAGACCGGTTAAGGGCCAGTTAAGCAAATATGAGCATGTTGGCTTTTGTTCAGCTATGCCCTACTTAGACCAGGCTTGTCCAACATTGCTCAATATTCACCAACATTGCTGAACGTTGCCCAATATTACTCAACATTGGCCACAGCTGTGCTAGTTGGTGTGTGTGATTTTGCTTGCATATTCTACATGGTGGTAAATGCTGTTTAGCATTGCTTTATATTGCTTAACACATGGCAATCATGCCTTAGGTGGTGCTGCAGGGCTACCTATGTTGGATGCACATACTACACTCCCTGTACATGTATGAAAGCAGGTAGTGTCAACTTAGGCATCCCTTTTACTATATGTGCGAGTCAGAGAGAGGTATAATTTCCAGAGTTCCTACTGAGCCAGTGTATGTGCTATGCGTTGCCTCTTTGCCAAGGCCAAAGCATACTGGGCATGCCTCCTTCTGCCTACTGGGGCAGGCTCAGGTTGTTCCTCCTCAGAGTCACGCTCTGCCTGTGATGGCCTTGGCAATGGTGGGGTCTGTTTGGCCCAGGCCTATGCTGGTCCTGCTGCAGCTGTTTTCACAGGATCATATTATGTAGCATAGCACATACCATGACAATTTGGGTACATGTAGTTGGTGAGTACTGCAAGGCTCCACCAGATGTGTCCAGGCACCGGAACCGTGACTTGAGCAGCCCAAACACACACTCTATTACATTACATGTTTGTGCGTGTCTCATTACGGTGTTCCTGTTCAGGTGTGTGTGCGTTTCTGATGGGTGTCCCCAGCCATGGCTCCAGTGCATAGCCAGCATCCCCCACTAGGTGACCATGTGGGATGTCCCCATTGGCAAATGTCTGGTACAGCTGCGTCAGATGCCAGATATGGGAATCATGGTAGCTTCCAGGGCAGCCTGCACACACATTCAGTATTATGCCCTAGGCATCACACACGACCTGGTAGTTGATGGAGGGGAAGCCCTTGCGGTTGAAGTGGACCCTACCCCGCTCGCCGGCTGGTGCTTTGATGCATATGTGTGTGCAGTCTATTGCACCCACTACCTCAGGGTATTCCGCTATTTGCTGGAAGAGACGCATATTGCTGGCCAATACCTCATGGGAAATGGGGAAATATACATTTTCACCGACATGTGCTGACATGGCATCCAGGAACTGGTGTAGTACCCTGGATGCTGAAGCCTGTAATATCCCATCATATCACCAGTTGGTCTCTGGAAGGTACCTGTTGCTAATATTCTTAGGCCAACACATACCTTGGTTTCCACTGGGATGGGTTCCCCTCTCTGTTGGTTCTGTGTGTGAGGCGTGGCCTGCACAGCTCAACAATTTGCTGCAGGAGGTCTCTGTCCACTCTATAGCGCTTCACTATTTCCAGCTCATGAGCCCCTGGTAGGTTACCCTGGGCCTGTATACTCTTCTCCGTCTCCTCACTGTGGGTTGTCCAGCAGCATTTACATTGTCTCCACCCTCAGCATGTTGTATATGTCGCCTTATAACAGCAATGACAGCCCCTAACATTTCTTTGTTTCAGTAAAGCTTTTTCAGTTCTACTTCTATTAGCTTACTGCAGTGTCTGTTGTGAGAAACATAATGGACTGTTGTTTGCAGAGTTTTAAGTGCTAGGCTGGGCTGGGCTAGTGTACTGCCTGTGTAATTGCCTGATTCTGATTGTTTTCACCTGCTAGCTCTACTAGTACTCCCTGGTAGCTTCCTACTATTTGTTGTGCTTCCTTTTTCCTTTCTGTTTCCTCAGGGCGGAGCGCCGCGCACACAAGCGCAAACATGCGCGCAGCAGCTAACATGCACGCACACATGTTTACATGGACTAAAACTTGCTTATTCAGGTTAAAATGTGTGCACACCAGCAAAAACATGCTTACAACTCTTTAAACAGCCTTATACATGCTTACTCCAGCTTAAAAGCGCACACACATGCTTACACATGCGCACTCTGTCTTACTCAGGTTTACAGGCGCACACAGACGTGCATGCACGCTCAGCAAGAAACTTTGGTGTTATCCACGGCATACACCTTCCATTTCTTGCCTTTCCCTAGCCTACCTGTTGACACACCTCTTTCCATGATGTGTAAATGACAGCTGACACATGCCACTCTGCTCCAATGAGTTTCACTTCTTTCATACATACCCCCCTCGTGATGTCACCTATCTTCTACTCTGTTACTCCCCTTATCCTACTCCTACACTCCACTGACTGTGCTCATTTGCTATGTAAACTTGCGATTCACTATCCTAACCCTCATTTACATAGGATTGCCTACTTATGCTTGGTTACATCTCTTAGACTGAGCTTCCCCCCTTAGCAACCTCTACTTGGTGGCCATGTTGTCTTCAGTCTGCTATTTCCTTGCATTGTACATTAACAATTTCAATGAAATCCACATTTGTGGGTTTTGATTTTTAGTATTCTGGGTTTTAGAGTGCAGCCCATCTGCACGACGCTGCGCTACGCTTAAACATCGGAAATCGGCGAAAAAAATAAAATATTTTTATTTTCATATTGCATCAGGAAACATTTCCAATGGCCATATATTTGGCCATTGGCATGCTTCCTGCACTGGATGCAATCTTTATTTGGAGCTGTCACGGCTCCGTTTTGCTATTTGCAGAACGGTACTCAGTTGTCAACTGAGTACATTTCTGCAAATAGCACTGCTCTTACTCGGACAGGTTCGGGTTTCCTGACTCGCAAATCTACCTCATTTGCATGCCTTTCGTCTGCAGTTGAGGTAGTTTGCATTTCCCAACCCTGTCCTTGTAAGAGTCATTTTAGGAGCTCTCTTGCACGCCCCTGCAGGCTGTTCCTGGATCGCTCGTCGGACATGATGACTGCAGGGAGTCTTACTCTACTCTTAGACTCCGTGCAAGCCATCGTGAATCCGGCCCGTTATCTTGTAAAAATTACAGTCATAAAGAAACTCATACATCTTGTTTAAATAATCAGCATTATTCATAATTACAACCCCCCCCCCACCCTTGTCAGGTTTTTCATTACCATTAATCTTTTATCACAACTTAATTTTTTTAAAAGTTCATGCTCTGTATCTGAAAGATTAGTGATTCTCTTACCAGGACTCTTTTAGAACAAAGTCTTAAACTCAAACTCACACAACTTTTCAAAAAGAATTAAGGGCATCGACATATTTACCATTTGGCTATCCACACTGCCAACATTAAATCACAGCCCTGCATTTGTCAAACAAACGTACATTCTGGCAAACACAGGAGACCAATATATATATATATATATATATATATATATATATATATATATTTTATATATATATATATATATATATATATTTTTATATAGATATATATATATATATATATATATATATATAAATATTTATATATATATATATATATATATATATATATGTATATATATATATATATATATATATATACACACACACGCACACACACACACACACACACACACACACACACACACACACAGACACACACACTGATATATATATATATATATATATATATATATATATATATATATATATATATATATATATATATATATATGGGTCTACTTCTAAATTTCAAAGTTTCAAAACAGAGACTTTATTATGGTCAAGAACATAAGATCGAAGTTTTGAAAGTTAGAACCATTTAAATGGAGATCATCATACAGCACGGAACAGTCAGCATATTTATTGTTTTCTGCACTGTAGTGCAATCTTGGAGTTGGTGTATTTAATTATCAGGGACTGTAGGGGTTCAGGGGGGCTGAAAAACATAAAAAAAATATATATATTTTTTGTTTTTATTTAAATTTTGAAGTTTCAAAACTTTGATCTTATGGTCTCGACCATAAAAAGTCGATGTTTTGAAACTTCAAAAATTGTGTGTGGATGAGTTTGTGTATCATCTACTTAATTTTTTCAGACACGTGTATATATGGTTACATGTCAGAATCATTAATGTTCATATGAACAAATGCTTTTCTGACACAAAAGAGTGAATGCTCAAGTCTTTACACCCCCCTCAACTCACCCCTGCTAACTATATATATGAACTCAGAGACTAGACAACAGAGAGGTAAGGGCAAATTCTGTGCCTTGCTGCAATTCAGTCTCCCTGTCAGCAAGTTGAAACAGAGCTTTCACTTTTCTGGGTATTTGCTGTTATTTAATGCAAAAACCCTTTGTTGTTACAAAATGCAGCTATACATACATCTCTCTCTCTCTGTCTATATATATATATATATATATATATATATATATATATATATATAGAGAGAGAGAGAGAGAGAGAAAGAGATGGATATTTAGCAATTCTGTAAAAATGACAGGATGCATCCATCCATCTACAACTAGAAACCCTTTTTCTGAAAAACTGTATTGTCCCGGTCCACTTCAATAAACACATCACACCAAATGACATTTGATGACCTTTATTAAAACTTCCATGACATAGCTTTGTTCACCAAATTTATTAATTACAGCTAACCATAATATAATTGATTCTAAACACAGCATAAACATCCTTGTAATGCTAATCAGGGCAGCGTACCTACTCACCCAGCTCCAGTAAGCAGCATCCATACCTCTGCTCACTCGCTTACTTTAGTTATGAAGCACCATCCTTGTAATGTTAATCAGGGCAGCATACCTACACACCCTGCCCAGTAAGCAGGGTCCATACCTCTGCTCACTTACTTTACTTATGAAGCAGCGTTCCATCTCACTACATACACCATTCATTGAATTACCTTCACCAAATAAGCAGCATCCTTACCTCAGATGCTTATCTATCCAGCAAGCTTCCTTCAGCTGCTCATTTTCATTTCCCAGATCCTTGAAATGAATCTCCAGACACCAGAGGGGGAACAGAAGAGGGCAAGCCTGTCCCTCTTCTCTGCCAACCAGCCTGACCAGGCTGTTCCCCCTCCCTTCTACCCAAAATTATTTAACCAACTACCTCCCATAAGTGGAAGGATTAAGTCAAACATCATTTGGTGCACCCATCATCTGTAAAGCACCTTATAATCCCGTCATAAACCCCACACCTTGACATACTATCACTGAAACATGCCCTAATGAAACTAAATAAATTAGGATTACCCGTCACCCCACTGCACCACTGGAACATCTACTCCAAAAGAATACATTCCCTTTTTTACCGCTTCATTCAAGCCACTAATCATGGCTCAACCTGAACGGAATGACAACCTATAGACACAACAAAAGTCCCAGACTATAACCCCTTGAACTCAAATCAACACCCAGTCAAAGAAAAGCCTTAAAAAGTCTCAAACCCAGGACCCAGTCAACAGTGGCATATCACCTTATCCCACCAAACTACCCATTTCTGTATGTGCAGTAACTTGATTACTGCAGAGAATAGTCTAACTCCCAAATTTTAATGACCTAACACTAAGAGCCAGAAAACCAGCACCCCTTGACCTAGTTCCCGAAAACTCGCCTATGCCCAGCAATTAAGTACTCTACATGCCCAGCCTTAAAACCCCCCAATTCACTGATTACCAAATGACAAACTGGACTAGCACCCAAGCCACCCCACTCAGAAGCTCAACCCCCCCACTCTGTCCTAGCTGGATCACTCAAACTACTAACCATCCTTAACCACTGCTTGTCCCTGGCCTTTCCCTCGAAGGCTCCTTTCCCTTATATTACCTATACCTCTGGTAAGGAATTAAGACCTTGCCTATGGCTGCCACATCCTGCAATCAAACTTCCTTTAAAACTTCTAGCTCCTGTGTAAACAATGTACCCAGTTTCTAAAATTACCCCAACACAGCCGCCTAACTACCATGCTTCCTAAAACCCTACCTACAAATTCACCCAAACCACAAATGAAATGATCCTTGTGCTACTCTGTAAAACCTTAACCTGGTATGTGACATTAACATTACCTACTCAAGGGACAAATTTGTCACCCCAAAGATACCAGCCATTAGGAACAAACTCCGGCATCCTGTCAAACCTCACATCATTGACCCTTCCCCAACTAAAGTTTAAACAACTGGAAGGGTAACTATAATCACCCAAAGGTTCCAAGCTCCTGAAAGCAAGGGTTGAACTCTGCTGGCTTGCAAGAGCCATAGAGCTTTAGCCTAATATGTTCCTGTGTTCCTATTCATGTTGTGACTCTACTCCTCCTGTGGGATCCCCAGACTCCTCATAAAACGTCTCCAACAGTTTTACACTGGCCCCCACCTACGTCTTCCTTACTTTCCCCCCATACCAACACAATGCTCAGCTCCTACACTTGAACACAGTGCTCTAACATGCCTTAATAAGGTTATTACTCAGACACTCATTGTGTCCCATTCCAGTGACAAGAACATCCATCCTATCAAAAGGCATTGCCTTTCAGATGCACTTTTCAGGCCACTGCATGATGCCTTCTGCTCTTCAGCAATTTCAGCCAGTAACTGTTGCCCACTTGTGTTCCCCATGTATAACCTCCTCGCTCGCCACTGCTTCCATCATCTGTGAACTCACTGTGTAGCTTCACAAATGGTACTCGTCACACCACCATCTACAAAGAAAAGGACAAAGGTAAATCCTCTAAAATGTAAAGAGAAGGCACCACCTTATACCCACCTATTCCAAATTATAGCAGCAGCATTTCAAAACCCCCCTCTGCAAGGAAAAAAAATATATAAATCATCTAACATACATAACGCACATAAAGACATCTTCCAAGACAACCTATCCTGCCAACCCGGGAAGGAATGTACCACCGCCAAACAACTTTATGACAAAGCAGCCATAACTGAAGTTATGCTTCCAATAACCCTATCAAATACCTAATGCAAATTTTACTACCAGTCGAGTATGTTACAAGTAAACCCCACACATGAAGGGACATATCACTATCCACAAACCAGGGTAACCTTATGATTCCATACCACATCAATTAGCACACTGTATAGGCCCAAGCTAACTTATACTGTAACCATCTGCCTAGCTCTCAGCCTTCCATCTCCAAATGGGGAACACTAGCCACCGTAAGGTAGAACAAATAGACAAAACCAAATAAAGGCCCTGCACCAACCCAAGTCTTCTGATGGGCATGCAGCATGTACAGTAAGCATGGGTATGAACACTGCAGTGATTTGGCCAAAGCAAAATGGTATATGACAGATGAAACGATGCTCAAACGCCTGGGCACCCTACAAACTCTTGGGTAGCCAATAGACATGCTACTGTACAGCACTGCTACTGAATGACCCCTAACTACTGCTCTTACAAACTATTGCTGACCCCATTAGAAAGAATGCTCTCATTAGAGGTAACAATCTGAGGCCCAATTACCACTTGTCTAAACATTGCATAGTATGACCAAAGCACTCAAACTAAATGGATGTGCAGGAAAACCCTAATCTGCTAAAACTTCTCAAGCCCTTAAAGAAAATGTTGGGAACCACCCACCCACCCCCCCAGATCTCTCCAGTGTACCTCATTGTATGAGGAGTACCTCAGTTGAGGCCCTAAAAGCTCATGTTCCTCAAAGGTTCACACTGAAAGGGCCCATCATAAACTCAGTGTTAGTAATTTTTAACTGATATCCATGGTAAATAGGCTGGAATCATAACAATACTACCTGTACATTTACTAAACACTTATTTTATGCAAAATATGCACCTTTGTTTATCTTATGCTTTTAGGGTGGCTGCTAAATGTGTAACATTCCACACCAAAGTACACCACAGAGAGGTGTTAATGAGTTTAGATTCTGAACCATACATTGATAATTAATAACAATCTTTATCCCACCAAAATGTCTAAAACCTCCTGAAGGACTGAACCGTTACAAGGCAATCACTGGAACCCTCATAAAATAAGTATGCCATACAAAATGGCTGAACAGAATGCCCCCCCACACACACACACACACATCTTCCTCAAGCAGCTGCAAAACAGTTCAGTTGTAACAAATGTGTTGCAATGAACCTCTACAACTTTACCTAGACCACAAAATCATTGCCCCATAAACTTCAGCATCTCAGAGACTGGTATGTATACTACTAACAACTTTCAGATTCTGCAGCATTCTTAGTAAAGGGTGATATATATGAAAACCCCACCCATATACAACCTCTCGGCCACTTGCAGCAAACGATCTACCCAAGGCTACCAGTGATGGAACAAGTAAACCACAGACAATCTTTAAATATCTCTCCCCAAACTTAACTAGTTAATAGTGTGATATATATATATATATATATATATATATATATATATATATATGTATATATATATTTTTTTTTCCCCCTCCTTTTCCTTTGGTGATGCGAGAGGTTCCGTACTGTTGGGAAGCCAGACAGCACTGACGATTAATGGTCAACCTCCATAATGGCAGTAACTGTGCAAGAGCAACAATGAACACCTCTTCCAAAGCCCGTGAACCTCCATATTGGTGTACATAAAACTGAGCAAACCTCCATGAAAAAATCTAATTATTCAGGCCCCCCCCCAAGCCAAGCCTGCGAACGTGTCCACCAGAACAAGACGAACATCTCTACCCGCAAGCCAAACACCAACGAAACCCCAACAAGCATATTATGTATCACTATCCTGTTTAACAATAATATAATAATGAGCCTTGTCATTGTCATGAGAAAATGAAAAGTACTCTGTTGTGATGTCCAAAAATGAATCCATCATTATGTTTAATTCATTATTTAGAAGGGACTCTCAGAAGTACACAGAGTTTTATTGGTGTATGCTCTATCTGAAATGAAGGTCACACTAATTATTTTCCTTGTCAGAAAGGATGGTCAACCATCGGAGAGGCAGATCTACTACTGGCTGTGCTACTATGACTGCCATTTTCAGAGGGATGAGCAAAACAATACATTGAGCCATCCCCTGCCTTAACCCTCCCCCATGGCCATTAGTACCACACACACATGCCCCAGTCTACTGATGCTCCAAAAACATAATACCTAATATGTGCAAAAAGTATTATTTATTAAAATGCTGAAACATGGAGGATAACACCCACTTTGTCAGCCCACTATAGTTACCTCCATACTCTGTCCAAACAGGACAAACCATCATGTGATTGTCCCCCCAGTTCGCTCTGAGTCTATCCTTCTCTAAAAAACACTTCAATACCCTGTTCAAACATCTAACCAGTGGGACTGCAAGCAAACTTAGTAATGATTGTTAAATATTGCTCCTATAAACCTAAAGTTCATGCCAAAATGTGATTGCTAACCCAGCTGCACTTGTCTAAACCTCTTAAGCCCCTCCCCACCCTTATCTCATTTCCTCACAACCATCTCTGCCTACATTTAACCTTATGTCCCACTAATATCAATCTAACCCCTCATGAAGATGTCCCAGGACAACTTGGTTTGTTGCCAAACTTAATTTATGTTGCAAAGGAGTTGCAGCTTTCAAAGAATCATCTGAGGCCAAACAGACATGTATATCTTCTTGGGACTGCGATTCTTACAGGTATGGTGAACCACAGAAGTGTCTATAATGTTTTAAAGAAATCAAGTTCAGGTTCAAGAAATCTTATGCAAGCAGCAGTAATAATCTTACTTATTAGAAGTGATCTTACCATCAAGACTATAGGGTAATTCCCAGAAATGGCAATGAAGACTTTATTTATTTATTCATTTATCTATTTATTGAGAGTTAATTACCTGAAACTCCAACTGAGTATAATCCAGTTTCAGTGGAGGTCCAGGGAGAAAAGGTCTAAAGTATTATTTTATTTTATTTTATTTATTTATTTTATTTGCCTTTTGTTGACCAGGTTAGTCTAACTGGGCCAATGACCCATTTTCAGTGGAAACCTGAGGAGAAAAGCTCCACAAAAAAAGTACAATATGTTAAATATACAAGAAATAATAATGACTGACATGCATGCAATACATGCAATATCAAACAGACACAAAATGAAGAAAATAAAGAAGATAACATAGAGTACATAGGTTATATACAAAACATAAAAAAATAATGTTTTTATCATAACATAACAAATAAACCAGAAATATACCGGTTTATAACTAGTATAATTGAACAGATAGAAAAAGTAAAAAAAAATTAATAGTGAGGTAGAAAAATAGAGTGACAGAGATGCATAAATGAGTCTTAAGTATAGGGAAAAGAAAAGAAGCAATAGAGATACAGGAAGTTAGTTTATTTTGGAGGAAAAAGACAGTGAATTTAAGTATACATCTGTTTACTAGAGTGAGAGAGGTTGTACGTTATTTGTTATATTTTCATAAAGAAAGGAAAGCTTGTTAAGGACATACTAAGGGAGTATGAGTTAGATAGGGTGTTGGCTAGAGCACGAAGGTGAATTGTCAATGGAGTTTTTAGTTCTTTTTTGAAGAGAAATGTAGATTTAATAGCACATATAGTACTGGGAAGTTTGGAAGTATGGGATATTGGGCAGTTATAGACCAATCTGCCTATTTGTTTGGTTTGTAGGTGTTGAGTAGGAATTGCTCTGATCTATGGAGCGGATGTGTAGGTATATAGAGGGATGCAAGAGTGTATGGAGAGGGACAGTCTGAGGGTTTGTTAATTAGTGAATGGGCCATTTATAGCTGAGATAGTTGGAGTAGTTGAGAGAATTCAAGCCAACATAGTTGTTTAAGAGTGAGGCAGTGGTGAGATTTGTAATGGAGGTTACAGGCAAATCTAGCAATTTTGTTGTAGGTTTGTTCAAGTTTTGTTATAAGGTTGGATTCGATATAGATAAATGTAGGGGATGAGTAGAGTAGGCAGGGAAGGAGGTAGGCTTGGGCAAGAGAAGTTTTTGATGCAGTGGATAGATTTTTTTGTTTCTATACAGCAGACCAAGTTTTTGATTTGTCTTTTTGATGCAATGTTGGCTGCGAAGCTCGAATTTTAGTTGGTTGTCTATTGTAATACCTAGGAGTTTGGTATGGGAGACAGCGTGAATGATAGTGTTGTCAAGGAAAGAGATACAGAAGGAGGCACTAAGCTTGGACATAGATTTAGGAAGGAAAAGTAGCAATTTAGTTTTTTAAGGGTTAAGGATGAGTTGGTTGTTAATCAACCAGTGTTCAATTGAGTATAAAAAACTCTGAGTGAGGGTGTCGAGGTCAGTGAGGTTATTAGAGCAGGTAACAACAGCAGAATCATCTGCATACTGAATCAGTGAAGATGTGCAGTCGGCAAAGCGTAGATTGCTTGTAAAGATATTAAAGAATAGAGGCCCTAAGATGGATTCTTGAGGGACTCTTGTTTGGACAGATAGGAAAGGAGAGCAGGAAGTTTGTCATCTAACGTCTGTTGTTAAGACAGCTAGAGAACCAGAGAATATTGGAGGAGGAGAGGTTGAGATCAGATAGTTTAGATAGGAGCTTAGGGTGGGAGACAGTGTTAAATGCCTTGGAAAGGTCCAGGAAAAGACATGACACCAGTTTATTATTTGAAAACATTTTAAGAACAATCATTTTACAGTCTTTTAAATTAATACTAAAACATATACATTTTAAATAATTATTGCAAATTAGACATAATATAAAACATCACTTAAGAATAGACACAAGTTATATGACAATTTATTTTTAAAAGAAATTTTAGCCCATTTATAGAGAAATTAAAGGTCTTTTACTATAACGCAAACAGGAATTATAATTTGAAGTGAGAGAAATGTAGCCATTTGAAATGATGGACCCACTAGAGTGGGCCAAAATATTGAGACTGAATGGACAAAAGACTGGACGTACATATACTAAGTCCGAGATGACATTTCTCAGAATATTCTCTTTTCTCTGAGGTATGGTGATCTTAGAGTTGGTATATATAAGTTTGGGGGTGTGGGGGGCTTGTAAAAAGAAGTTTTAAGGAGAAGAGTAATTTCCAAGATTTTGTCTTCTCCTGTTTTTTGGCATGTTGACACTCAGCATTTGGAGTGCTGACATTTCAATAGGGAACCTTCAGTAAAGCACGTTTATGGCGTATTTATAAAGAAAGCCAGGGGAGAGAAATCGATAGAAGTAAGGAAGTGAGTGAAGAAGGGAGAGCAAGGACGTGTAAGGTATGAATAGGTACTTGTTCATTTTTTAACTCTTTTACAATTAACAGAACTTATTTTGTACTGTGAAATTTAACTACACGGAACAGTAAGCCCGGCTTCAGCAAAGGTTATTAGTCCTTGATAATTACATACATTTTGTGGCTATACTGACTTACTCATCATTTTCCTCATATCACACATATCAGAACAGATGAGTTATGCCTCTTCCACAGTTGTTTACACTTAAATTATTTTTTCCATTTTTTGATCATCATTCCAGTTTGTTTTGCTCTTCATTTAGAAGCCAGCTTTCTAAAGCTTGTAAGTTATCTTGCTTTATATAAGCTCCTGTGTTATAATTATGGATACTACTGTACTATTAGAGTTTATTCAATGATTCGTCTTTACTTTTCTTATAGTCTATGCCAGCACTTAATTTGTAGAGCAGCAAAGGGCTTGTGAGCCATTGCAGAGGTTCCTTTAAAAAGGGACTTAAATTATCTGTATTTGTCTTCATATGCCTTGGCTGAAGTCCTTTGGACAGTGATCCTTAATGAAAATTCTACTGCCTGCATGCAGCCCTCCTAAGTGTTGCAAGTGTTTGCCAGAAATTCCAGGTAAACAAGTGAACAAAATGCCAGCCCCTCATTCTTATATTATCCATAATGATCAAACATGACTTTCTTTCCATTTTTATATGATTAAATGTTCCAAAGAAAGGAATTGAGAAGTGGGTATGAAGAAAGTGTTTGTGACTCTTTTGTGAGGAGTGGCAGATAAATATAGTAGGATGGAAAAATGTTATCCAATGTACGAATAAACACTTCAATAACTAATAGACCAAAATCATACTATTTAGTATTAAATCTGAGACTGTTACTATTCATTTCACTTATGAAATTCTTTCTCCAGAAATCATGTATATAGAAACATAGTGCATTTTTTTAGACAATGCCAAACTAAAAGTATTTCCAACATAGCAAATCAAAACAAAGACAATCTAAAGGTATTACTGCTCAGTGCTAGGAGTCTAAACAAAAAACTCCACTCCCTAGAAGCTCTCTTTACCGTAGAGAATGCTTAAAGTCTGTGCGGTTACTGAGACATGGTTTTAAAGCCACAGAGAGCACACCAACAGTGCAAGGTTACAATGTCTTCCACACATTTATGCCAGCTACCTCACAGGCAGGGACTAAAGGTGGAGGTGTCTCTATTTGCATCAAAAATAAATACACTTCAAGGCTGGTCAAAAAGTACAATGCACTCAAGCTGTTCCATGTTCAAATCACCATAGATAAAATCCAGTACCACTTCCTTGCAAGCTATAGGCCCCCTCTATGTCCCAGAAAACCCATACCATTTATTTAAACTTATTTGAAACATTTAACCATCCAACCCAATACCATATTCATGGTTTATTTTAATTACTCCACTATTAATTGGGAATCCCATACAACACCAAACGTACATGCACAGAGATTCCTTGCATTTGTAAACACAAACTCCCTGGACCAGATAGTCAATACACCAACCAGAGTGTAGCCATACCGGATCTGGTTATCACTAATATGGGAGACTGCTGCACACCTCCTACTGTAATGCCTTCCCTGGTAATGTCATACCACAAAATTGTCTCCTTTGAAGTAAAAACAAAACCTGGACCCCCAGCTAAACCTGGAATATTCAGGAACTATTCTAAGGTTAACCTCTTGCTATTAAATGAGAACCTGGCAAAATTTCAAGCCACATAAAACACTGAGAACACTGCTGCCTATGTAGAACTGTTCACAGAAACTCTGTACAAGCATGTTAATAGCTGCATAGAAGCAGCTGTACCCACCACAAAAAAATACAAAACTGACTCAAAACAAGCCACCCTGGTAGAATCACAGAATCAATCAGATATATAACATGAGGAAGAAAATCATGGCAAAAATTAGGAGGTGCAGCACCCAGCAGGATAAAAACACTCTCATCAAACAAAACAACTAACTCAAAGGACAAACAAAGTCTACCAAAGCCAGATATGAGGTAAGTTTGGCCTCCCATGCCAAGGACAACCACAAAGCATTCTTTAGCTATGTCCACAACTTCTAATGCAAAACAAATTGTGTGCAGAGCTCATTGTAAATGGAGCCACCTATACTGAGCCAGAAGATATAGCAAATCTCCTGGCTGATAAATTCAGCTCCAACTTTACCCCGCTCTCCCCTTCAACCTTCTCTCAGGAAATGTCATCAAATATAACTCCCCTCTACTATCACTAGGGAACAGGTCCTTAATGCTCTCTTTAAGACCAAGAACACCGCATCAATGCGTCCAGACAACATCCCAGGGTGCCTACTAAATAGCATGAAACATGACCTATCAGGGCCTCTGGAATTACTATTTAACTGTAGCCACCAAACAGGGTCTGTACCTCATAAATGGAGAAAGGCAACAGTCATCCCACCACACAAAGGTAGGCCATCTACAGAACCTGGAAACTACAGACCCATAAGTCTCACTAGTCTTATAAGTAAAGTCATTGAAAGAATTATCATGGAGATGATCAATAGAGATATAGTAAACCTCCAGACACTGGACCCAACCCAGTTTTGCTTCGTCAAGGGCAGATCATGCCTATTCAACCTGGTGGACTTCTTTAAGAAGGTCACCAAGCAATAGATGAGGGCAAAATCATTCACACTGCCTACCTTGACTGGGCCAAGTCATTTTACACAATATCTCACTCAGGCATTGCTGACAAACTCAAGAGGATAGGTACAAATGCATATGTCACCCGGTGGGTGACCAACTGGTTCACAGACAGGACCCAGGAAGTTAGAACTGGAAGGTGCACCACTACAAAGAGGCCAGTCACTAGTGGAGTCCCTCAGGGATCAGTTCTTGGACCGGTCTTTTTTGGCATTTACTTCTAAGAAGTCAAGGCCAATGTCAGTTGTCTTTGGCTGACGAAATTTGCAGATGACTGCAAATTACGAGTTGTCATTGAATTTCACAGTGACACAAATGTTCTCCATGAGGGGTTGCCACTGACAAACAACTGGTGTCAGAACCATAAACTAAAACTAAATGCTAAGAAATGCATAATAGTATCCTTTGGGAAGTCATCAATTCTGGATAACTTTCATATTGACAACACAACCCTTATAGTTGACCCAGTAGTCAGGGTCTTAGGGACACATATAGATAGTAATCTAGGCTTTGACCATCACGTGTCTACAGTGGTGATGAAATCATTCTATGTAGTACAACTTATAAACAAAGGTTTGGCATCTAAGGCCAAGGAAGTCATTGTTCCACCATATTCGGCATTCATCAGACATATCATTGAGTGCAGTGCCCCCTTTGGTATGTACCTAAGCTGGCATATCCAACAGTTGGAATGTCCACAGAGGTTTCTCACTAAAATAATACAGGACATAAGTAAATTTTCATTTACAGACCGCCTCAAGGCCCTATCCCTGTATTCCCTCTCCTACAGGCTTTTGAGGGGAGATCCATGCCTGGCATACAGGGCATTGTCAGACCCCACTCTGATGGACCTCCTGCATATCCACAAAACAAACAGCACCAGAATTACCCAATCTAAAGACTTAATCCTTGTCTGTGATATAAATAGGACTTGCTGGAGAGATAGATATGTATCCCAGAGATTACCTCATCTATGGAACAGGTTCCCAATCCATGTGAAGCAGAGCTCATCCCTAATCAAATTCAAGTGCAACTTGGACAATTGGATGGAAAACTGAAAATTCATCCCTGGTTTGGTACCTATGTCTCTAATGGACACAGGTAACCTGTAAAAGGTTCATCTCCCAGGCCCATGCTTACAGTTATCAAGGGTATCAGAACTTGTCAGACATTTGGAATGCATGGCTAGGCTTATAAAGGCCCTTGTGGCTATTAGCCTAGTACACACCTGTGAACCTATGAACCTATGAAGAAGTCAGTTACTCTGCATACATCTATAGGTGGCTTGACCCATTACTTTTTTTTTCATGAACCTTTAAGGTTTGTTCAGACTTACCAATCACCTTGGTGCTTAGATATGTAATTAGGATTTTGGGCTATAAAGATGGATAAGTCTTCAGCCTTGGTGGTCTTTGCTTTTCAGTAAAGGGTCTCCTATTACTTTTTATCTCATAGTTTTTTCCTCTGTTAGAAATTTAAATTTACAGAAAAACACAATTTGCACTTGTCTCAAGATAACCTTGAAACCCTTCTCCAACTGTCAATATACATATATTTGGTTTTCTATCATGTTGTCGAGATGGACTTGGTTGAATGGTCGTATCATTAACCCACGATCGCAAAGTAATATCAAATTACAAATAGAATGCGATTTTTGGAGGAGCGCTAACATGGATCAAGATGGGTGGGCGAGATTTGTACTTCTGCATTATTGGTATTTGACATTGCCAGTGTTAGAGGTTCAGACTTTACACAAAGTGTATTCGACCAAGTCCATCTCAACAACATGATAGTAAATAAGTATATATATATATATATATATATATATATATATATATATATATATATATATGCTTAGGTTGCAGTTTACTTGATCAACACTCATGTGTGACTAAAGTATAGTGTGTTTTTTTGTTTGAAAGGCTGTTGGACAACTTCCTGCTGGTCAACAAAGATAAGTGGCTTCATGGTAAGACTGCGAGTTTGTGTATTTGTGTGTGAGTACATGTGCTTTAGGGTTGGAGTAGGGGTTAGGTAAGGGATAGGTTTAATTTGTGTGCAGATGTTTTAAAGTTAGGGTAAGGGTTTGGTAAGGGGATAGACACAGTGTTTGCTCAAGAGTGTGTGGGTTTTAGGATTAGGGTTATGGTCAGGTAAGGGGATAGATTTATAGATATGTAAGTGCGTGTGTGTGTGTGTGTGTGTGTGTGTGTGTGTGTGTGTGTGTGTGTGTGTGTGTGTGTGTGTGTGTGTGTGTGTGTGTGTGTGTGTGTGTGTGTGTGTGTGTGTGTGTGTGTGTGTGTGTGTGTGTGTGTGTGTGTGTGTGTGTGTTTGGTGAGTTTTTGAGCCATCTTTGCAGAGGTAATGTTACAGGAAGGGTTGTTTATGATAAGATGTGTGCAGTTTAGGGTTAGGATTGGCGTTAAGGTTAGAAGGCATTAGTAAGGTACAGCAGCATTGCAGTGCACCTAAGAAAAAAACCTTTCAGTAACACTACCACTATTGACTGGAATAGTTTATTAGCATTATAGGTAATACATCAAGAAAGGAAATATGTTTCCCTATTCAATGAACTGGGTGTTTGGAATTTGTTTTGTTGATAATAATGAATTGTCAACATGTTTTAGTCAATGCTTTCTGTAATGATTATTTAACATATCAACCATTCATTGTATAATCATATAAATATACAGTAGATATATATATATATATATATATATATATATGATTATACACTCCTGGTAAAATGCGACCACAATAAATCATTTACAAACTTTTCCCATCTTTAATGTGGCCTATAATCTGTAAAATTCAATTGAAAAACAAACAAATATGTTAGGAGAAAAAAATATAAAATATACAATATGCTAGTAGCATAAGTGTGCACACCCTTAAACTAATACTTTGTTTTGTGTGTACACTATTAAACTAATATTTTGTTGAAGCACCTTTTAATACAATTACAGCATTCAGCCTTCTTTGGTACACACCTGCCGTCAATTAAAGAGACTTTAATTAACCTCATATAAAGTTCAGCTGTCATAGTGCGATTTTTCTAACATTTACTCAGGTGCCTGCTACAGCAAAAACCATGGTTCACAAAGAGCTTACAAAGCATCAAAGCAATCTCATTGTTGAAAGATATCAGTTAGGAAAACGGTACAAAAAAAAATTTTCATTGATTTGATATGGAACACAGTGAAGACAGTCATCAAAAAGTGGAGGAAAATATGGAACAACAGTGACGTTGCAAAGAACTGGATGTCCCTCCAAAATTGATGAAAAGACAGACGAAAACTGGTCAGGGAGGCTGCCAAGAGACCTGCATCAACACTGAAGGAGCTGCAGGAATTTCTGGCAAGTACTGGTTGTGTACTACATGTGACAACAATCTCCCATATTCTCCATATGTCTAGACTATGGGGTAGGGTTGGCTTTTCTTACACAGAAAAACATCCAGGTCCAGTTAAAATTTGCAAAACAATATATCAAGTCTCCCAAAAGCATGTGGGAAAATGTATTATGGTCTGATGAGACCAAGGTTGAACTTTTTGGCCACAATTCCAAAAGGTACATTTGGCACAAAAGAACACTTCTCATCACCAAAAGAACACCATCCCCACTGTGAAGATTGGTGGTGGCAGTATCACGCTTTAGGGTTGCTTTTCTTCAGCTGGAACTGGGGCTTTAGTCAAGATGGAGGGAATTATGAACAGTTCCAAATACCAATCACTTTTGGCCCAAAACCTTCAGGCATCTGCTACAAAGCTGAAGATGAAGAAGAATTTCACCTTTCAACATGACAATGACCACAAGCTTACATCCAAATCAACAAAAGAATGCCTTCACCAATAGAAAATTTAAGTTTTGGGATGGCCCAGACCATAATCCAATAGAAAATCTGTTGGGTGACCTGAAGAGGGCTGTGCTCAAGAGATGCCCTCGCAATCTGGCAGATGTGGAGCATTTCTGCAAGGAAGAGTGGGCAAATATTGTCAAGTCAAGATGTGCCATGCTGATAGACTCCTATCCAAGAAGTCTGAATGATGTAATTAAATCAAAAGGTGCTTCAACAAAGTATTAATTTAAGGGTGCGCATACACAACAAAGTATTAGTTTAAGGATGTGCACACTTATGCAACCAGCATGTTCTATGTTTTTTTTATTTTTTATATTTTTTTCCCCTAACAGATTTGTTTTTCAATTGAATTGTACAGGTTATAGGTCACATTAAAGGTGGGAAAAGTTTGGAAATGATTTATTGTGGTTTCATTTTTTTATATCACAAAGACCTGGCATTTTAACAGGGTTGTGTAAACTTTTTATATCCACTGTATGTATATCTATAGATACACACATAGGTATATGTATATCTATAGATATGTGTGTATATATGCATATATGTGTGAATATATATATATATATATATATATATATATATATATATATATATATATATATATATATATATGCATATATGTGTGAAAATATGTATATATGTACATCTCTCTCTCTCTCTCTATACATATATTCGGGCTACCTAAAGTCCACTCTTCAAATTTTCCCTTAAAACTACCTTCCTCAAACTATAATACTGATCTAATCAGCGTATCCTATAACTAAAAAGATCATCTCTACTTGACTCCAAGTAGACTATTCTCTATCTGTTAAACCTAGCACTTGCTCCTACAGTACTTATTACCTTGATACGGCACTCTTATAGATAGCACCCCAAAAAGGCAAACCCCCATTTCTCGGTCACCCACGTCCCCCGGAATCTCTTTTAAAGTTTTTTTGTCTAGTCCTTCCAGCATGTCGAGGGATCAGTTGCTAGTGTCCTCTCCTGCTCAGCTGGTGAACCTGGGAATATTGAGGCAATGTTACAATTGCCTCATGTACACAGACAACCCTCTCCTCCTCCCACAAAACACAAATACATGCGAGAGATGCAACTATACGGCCAAACTGGAGGCTGAGCTCTCTCAACATAGGACTGGCAAGACCAGTCAGGAGGAGAAGGTTACCACACACACTATAGACCCAGTCTCACATAGTACCATCACAACCTCAAATCATACACATAAACACACAAAGACATACTGGAGGCTCTGATCAAAAATCGACCAAAACAGCAGAGGCCACCAAAGCAGACACCCAAACAACCACCACCTCAGAACACAACACCTGCAACACATAGACCTCACAGTCAGAGTGTCAAACAGTCACAGCCCTTAAGGCCAAACACAATGCCAGACACACTAGTCATTGGTGACTCCATAGTCAGACACACTGACGTCCCGCTCACCAGACTGAGTAAGGAGAAGGTCACAGTAAGCTGCCTGTCGGGCGATAGAATCCGCCACATAACGCAAGCACTCAGGTCTCTCAACAGCAGGTACAAATATGACTCAGTCATTGTCCACGCTGGTGTAAACGACCTGAGACGGACTACATGAAAAGAGACATTGAGGAGCTCTCTGATTATGTAGCCCAGGCAGGTATGACCCTGACCTTGAGCAGTATCCTACCTTCACCAAGAATGATACCACAATACAGAGATAAGATGATCAGCTTTAACAATTGGCTTAAACTCTGGTGTCATTCAAAGGGGATCCAATGTCTGTCTGCCTGGGATGACATGCTGGACAAGCCACGCTGCTTCGCAAGGGACGGCTTGCACCTGTCACCCTGGGATTCCGGATATTGGCAAAGGCTCTTGCCACCCCCATAGTGCCTTTTTTAGGCAAGGCTCAAATTCTAAACCTACCACCCTAGAACACAAAAAAGGAAAAAAACTAAGGTTAATGCTGCTCAATGCCAGAAGTCTAAATCTCAAAATGCACGCACTCGAGGCCCTTCTCAGTATGGAGAACATCGATGTCTGTGCTGTGACAGAAACCTGGTTTAAGGCTCCTGAGAGCACCCAAGCACTATCAGGTTTTACCTAATATCATGCGTTCCGGCCCCAAAATCCGGACAATACCAAGAAAGGAGGGGGGGTATCCATATTCATCAAGGACACCCACACCTCAAGACTGGTGGCAACGCACAATGCATCGGAGACCATCCAGGTGCAATTAACCATAGGCAAGACTGCTCTGCAAATTGTAGCATGTTACAGGCACCCTCACAAACTCAGGAACCTCACATGGCCTTCCTGAAAACACTAGAGGGGATAAATGTATCACCAAACACCATCATACTAGGTGACTTCAATTACCCTAATATAGACTGGGAACACTACTCAAGCCCAAACACCCTAGCCCAAAAGTTCCTGGAATTCATAAACTCAAATGCCATGGAACAACTAGTCACCATCCCCACAAGAGGAGAAAACATACTTGATCTCATCATCACGAACATGGGAGCACAATGTTCAACACCGAAGTATACCCCTCACTGGTGAGATCAGATCACAACTAATCTCGCTGGAGGTCCTCATCCCACCCACACCTGAAATAAAAAAGACCACAGTAAAGAACTTCTCGAAAGCCGACTTCACACTTCTAAAGACTAGTGCGGTCTCCTTTAAGGCCCCCGAGCTGGCGGAAAACAGTACTCAAGCCGCTGAATCACTTACAAATGCCTTCTACCAGCACCTGCAGGACTGCATGGATAAGGCAATCCCAAGCAAAACAAAGACTCTTTGTACCAAAGGCAAGCGTCCAGTCTGGTGGACCCCAGCCATAAACAAACTCTACAACAAAAGGAGGAAGCTACTACAAGATAGAGCAAAATCCTTAAAAGGTAAGACACCCTTGATCACTATAAGTAAAAACTAAGAGCTCTCATAAAATCATCCAAAGCAAATTTTGAGAGAAAAATAGCTAAAGACTCAAAAGACAATCATAAGGCCTTCTTTAGCTATAAAAGAAACCTGGGAGGAAACTCCCAGATATGCTCAGAACTAGTTCAAAATGATGTGAAGATTACTGATCCTACAGACATTGCCAATATACTGGCTGACAGGTTCAGTGCAAACTTCTCCCCTCCCCAAAAGGAGAGATATCTATACCAAGCGATTGCAGCCCCCAAACATCTCCAACGCCCAAGTGAGAACTGCTCCAAAGCAAAAACACAGCATCAATGGGACCTGATGGTGTCCCCGGCTGTGTGCTCCACGAACTCAACGAGGAATTAAACCCACAGCTAGGACAGCTGTTTAATCATAGTCTTACCTCTGGATACGTACCCAGGAGTGGCACACTGCAACTGTGGTCCCATTTCACAAAGACGGTGCCTCCACCGACCCTGGAAATTACCGCCCATTAGCTTGACAAGCCTTATCTGCAAAGCCATGGAGAGGATCATAATGGACCTCATAAATAAAGACATAGGGAATTTGCAGACTTTGGATCCATCCCAGTTTGGCTTTGTCAAAGGCAGATCATGCCTTCTAAACTTGGTTGACTTTTTTCAAACAGTCACCAAAGCCATTGATGAGGAAAGGCAGTCCATACAGCCTACCTTGATCTGGCGATATAATACCCCACTGGTATCATTGAAAAACTCATCAGCTTAAATGTTAACCCATACATCACAAGATGGGTTGCAAACTGGCTGAGTGACAGAACCCACAGGGTCAGAGTTGCTGGCGCCATGTCAGACTCAAAGCCTGTCACAAGTGGTGTACCACAGGGCTCAGTCCTGGGCCCACTCTTGTTTGGCATCTACTTTTCCAAGTAGAAGCAAACACAGGAGGGTTATGGCTGACAAAGTTTGCAGATGACTGCAAACTCATAGTAGAAAACACATCTGACACAGATATCTTTCAGAAGGGTCTCACAGAAACGGATAACTGGTGCCAGAGCCATGGCCTAAAGTTAAATGCCAAAAAATGCATAGTCATACCCTTCAAAACAAGGTTACCCCTAGCTACCAAATAGGTGGCAATCCACTGAGCACAGAAGAAGTTATCAGGGACCTGGGGACCCAGGTTGATAGTAGTCTGTCATTCGACACCCATGTAGCTAAAGTAGTTAGGAAGACCTTCTACATTGCCCACCTTATCATGAAGGGATTCTCATCTAGATCAAGGGAGGTCATAGTCTCCTATACTCATCACTCATCAGACCAATGATTGAGTACAATGCCCCATTCGGAATGTATCTGACCCGACACTTGCAGCAGCTGGAGAGGCCTCAAAAGTTCCTCACCAAAAGGATAAAGGGTCTCAAACATCTGTCCTATGCTGCCCGACTGAAAGAACTCCAGCTCTATTCAGTCTCAGAGGTGACCTTTGCCTAACATACAAGGCCATGTCAAACCCAGATTTGATGAATATGCTTCACCTCAAAAAATCTAGATCTGTCAGAGCCACAAGGCGGAGACTTAAACCTCGACACAGCTATTAATAGGACGTGCTGGAGGGATAGATTCATCACCCAAAGACTCCCTATGCTGTGGAACAAAATCCCGGTATATGTGAGGCAGAGCACCTGCTGGCCTTGTTCAAGAGAAATCTTGACCAATGGATGGGAGATCGCAGATATACCCCAGGGATTACCTCAGTGTCACTGCTCGACAGAGGCACAGCAAAACAATGGGTATAGTTCCCCATACTAAAGGGGTGGCGTAAGCCACAAAACTATGGGCTAGGCTTGTAAATGCCCTCGGGCAGATAGCCTAGTATGAACCTATGAACCTATGAACCTATATATATATATATATATATATATATATATATATATATATATATATATATATATATAGATCTAGGACTTTTGATTGAATGATCAAATGTCCGACTCCATAACCACCAAGCACACTTTAACGAAAGAGCTTTAACCAAAAAAGCGCTTTCATTAAAGCGTGTCAGTAGAAAAAAAACACTACATTTATGTTTTTGCAGGGGGGCTTTGCCTGCCTGTACAGTCCATGTGGGGGGCTGTGCCTCCCACACCCCCTCTACTGTAATATTCTCTCTTCGAGACCACGCCACAGTGGGGAAAAGGGAAGCTTCCCTTATCCACACAGTAGTATGGTCTCGGTAACAGGCATACTTACGCGAATGTGCTTCTTCGGTGAAAATCACTTTTGCGTAAGTATGCTCACGCTTAATGGATTTGGACGTTTGATCATGCGATCAAACATCCTGAATCCATATATATATATATATATATATATATATATATATATATATATATATATGTATGTGTGTGTATATAGTAATTTGAAGCAGACACTAGAGGTGCATTTAGTAATTCACAAACCAAAATAACAGTCCACTTACCTCTTAAAAATAAACTTACACAACAAAACTGTTTGTCAGTAGCAGTGCTCATTTCATACAGCTCCCATAGGAAAAAGTTTGCCTTTTGGCAGGAAGGTCTGGAGGCCTCTCCCTGACCTAACCTGTAACTAAAAGAAATGAGTACATCCACAAGTGGAATTGCACTTTACAATTCCAAGATATTCCTTCAAATGATAGTTTAGTGAGGAATTAGCTTTCTAGTTTACTGTTCGTGGGCAATCTCTTTTAATAATTTATGTTGAAGACCTTGTTAATTATCAAACTAATAAAACATTTTGCACAGCTTCCTATTTATGGACATATTCTGGTTTAAAAGCCTGTGTTCCACTTGTTTCCCACCTTTCCTGTAACTAGTATAGTCCAGATGCAGATTCGCTGTATCCAGGACTGTTTGTAAGCTGCTGAGAGGTGCCGAAATCTGCTCTTCAATTTTTCCCTTAGATCTGCTAGTTCTCTCCTCTCCTGCACTTTTTCTAGCTTATTAGTCACTTTACCATACCAGACTTCTTTTAGCAATTATTGTAGCACACAAAAGTGCTATCAGCACTAAACATGCTACAAGGAAACAGCTCCAGTCCTTATTATTAATGCACACCCTTCCAGGCATTTCTTAAGGTCAGTTCTCTGTGCTTTCTCCTTTTAACCTAGTGAACTTGGGCATCCTGAGGCAATGTAGCAACTGCCTCATGTATACCTACAACCCTCTCTTCTTACCACCCAACACTCAGACTTATGTGAGATGCACATATATATCCAAATTGGAAGCCATTCACTCTCCAGCCAAGACTGGAATAGCTGGCCAAAAGGAGAAAGTCAACACTTGCACCACACCACATGGAACACATATCCTTCCAGAACACACACCAGCACTGCTTTCACATAAAAACACAAACCACACACCCACCTTAATGGAGGTTCTCAATAAAATCTACCCAAACAGCAGAGACATCCATGACAGAAATGCAGTCAACCACCACAACACAACACTAATCATGAGACATATAACCCTCCTAAACAGTGTGCCATTCAACCAAAGCCCCTAAGGCAAAACAGCATTCCCAGCACAGTAGTCATAGATGACTCAATAGTGAGGCATACTGGTGTCCCACTCACTAGGTTAAATAAGGAGAAAGTAGCAGTCAGCTGCCTGTCAGGTGCCAGGATCTGCCATATAACACACGCAGTCAGGTCCCTAAACAACAGGTACAAATATGACTCTGTCATTGTACATATGGGTGTGAATGACCTGAGTTGTGCCTCCCTGGACTACATGAAAACAGACATGGAAGAGATCTTGGATTATGTAGCCCAGGCGGGTACGACCCTAGCCCTGAGCAGCATCCTACCATCACCCAGAATGACAACACAGTACAAGCAGAAAATGATTGATTTCAACAATTGGCTAAGTTTCTGGTGTCATTCTAAGAGGTATCTGTCTGCCTGAGATGACATGATTGACAGACCTTGATGCCTTGCCAGAGATGGCCTGCATCTGTCACCCCTGGGTTCTGGATATTGGCCAAGGCTGTTGCCACCCCTATAGTGCTTTTTTACATGGTGTTGCAAAGACCAAATTACCACCGTAACAGCTGCAAAGAAATACAGTCTGAGGGTCATGCTGCTCAATGGTAGAAGTCTAAATCACAAAAGCAGTTGCTCAAAGCACTCCTTAAAATGGAGAACTTCAACATTTGTGCTGTAACAGAGACCTGGTTCAAGGCAGTAGAAAGCACCCCAGCACTACCTGGCTATAACTCATTCCACACCTTTCGGCCCCAGAACTTGGACCGAAGCTCCAAATGTGATGGTGTTTCCATATTAATAAAGGATGTGCACATCTCCAGACTGGTAGCCCAACATAATGCATCAGAGATACTTCAGGTGCAGCTAACATAGGGTAAGACAGCGATTCAGGTTGTAGCCTGTTATAGGTCCCCAACCATGTCCTAAGACACTCACTCTATGCTCCTAAGCACCCTGGAGAATATTGAATCCAACCTAACACACTCATACTGGGTGACTCCAACTACCCCTCAATTAACTGGGACTACTATTCATGTACCAATACACTTGCCCAACGTTTCCTGGAATTCATTAATTCCAATGCCCTGGACTAGCTCATTCTTACCCCCACTAGAGGTAGCAACATCCTTGACCTGGTCATTACTAACAACAATGTTGTTCTACACCAATAGTCAACTCCTCCCTGATTAGATCTGACCACAAACTAATCACCTTGGAAATCCACATTCCTCCTCTGCAAAGGTAACCACCATGAAAAACTTCTCCAAAGCTAACAGTGGGCTCCTAAGAACAGAGGTGGCTAACTTCACTGCACCCATGCAAATGGAGAATAGTTGCATGACCGGCAAATTATACACACAAATGCATGGATCTCTCCATACCCAATAGAACCAAGATGCTCTCCTCCAAAAAAAGGAAGCCAATCTGGTGGTCCCCCTGCCATAAACAAATTCTACAACAGAAGGAGGAAACTGATGCAGAATAAGGTAAAGTCCCAAGACTGGAAAATCTCCCTTATCAGCCTCAACAAAAAGTTGAGATCCCTCATCAAATCCTCTAAAGCTAGCTATGAAAACAGAATTGCAGCATTTAATTTTTTTATTTATTTATTTTACATTTGTTAACCGGGGGTGTCTGACTCAGCCGAAAAGGCCCTTTTTCAGCAGAGGCCCGGGGAGAAAACCTCCAAACAGAAAAATTACAGCTACATTTAGATATTTCCACATGATCAGTATACACACAAATTACAATAGAGCATGTTTTTACAGTGGTATGCAGCACATCAACAGTTACAGTGGAGAGAAGAAACAAGAAAACATTAATTTAGAAACAACGGTAATTATTAGATTTGTGGTGTACAGCTGAAATTTGGAACATAGGTAGAATACATACATAGTACACAGGTAGAGTACATACATTGTACATTAGCCAGTGTTTGTGAGTAAGAGTAAAAACTATTATCAAATACTCTAGATTTAGTATGTGTTTCTTATTCACTTTAACTAGCCTGGGGAGCAGTCATAGCACTGCCAATTTGCTTGAGGTGTTGCCTAATAAAGTTTGTAAAGGAGACTTTGGACAATGTGTTTTGTATGCTAGTGGTTAGAAAGTTCCATTTTTTAGCCAATGAACTACTATATAGTGTGTCTCCAAAGCTATTGTAGCTGTTGGTGACTTCTAGTAGTAGTTTGCTTGAGGATCTAAGAGGCCTTTTGGCTGAGTAATTTTGTACTAGGTTTCTGAGGGAAGGACACTTATTGGGGAGGGAATAGGTAGAATGACAGAGGCAGAGCTGATTGTAGGTTAGGAGGTTGGGCAGTTCAAGCCAGTGGAGCTGGCTCAAAGCAGTACAGTGATGAGTTCTATATGAGCAATTTGCAGCAAAGTAGGCAATTCTGTTATAGCAGGCTTCCATTTGGCTTAGTTCAGTTTTGTTGAGAATTGTCAGAATGGGAGATACATAGAGTAGGGTGGATAGAAGTTGGGAGTGAGCAATGGCTGATCTTGTGTTGTTGGTAAGAAATGGTTTGATATGGTAGAATAATCCCAGTTTGGCATGTACTTTTTTAATAGTTAAGTTGAGATGACTATCAAATTTTAGGTGGGAGGCTATGGTTATTCCCAATAGCCTGTGCCACTGGAGCGACTGGAGTAGCATTTGTGGAGTAGATAGTGAATTGACTGTTATCAGTGTTTTTGTTAGAACTGATTATAATCATAAGATGAGTTTTCTTTGGATTGCGGATAAGTTGGGCTTTGGTAAGGTACTTTTCAACATCAGAGAATACTACTTGAGTTGTTTGCAGTAGGGTGGGAATGTTTTGTGCAGCACAGATTAAGGTAGTATCATCTGCATACTGAATGATAGATGCATGCTGTGTGGAGGTATGGAGGTCATTTGTGAAGATTGTGAATAGTAGTGGTCCTAAGATAGAACCCTGTGGGACTCCTATAGTTATGGGCAGCTGAAGAGAGAGAGAGAGAATTTTCCTATTTCACAGCTTGGTACCTGTCAGTTAAGTAGCTTTGGAACCAGGTAAGAGTGGAATTTGATAGGTGATATTGGTTTAGTTTGTTTAGCAAGATTTGGTGTGAGACTGCAGCTGATAGTAAAGACAACCACAAGGCCTTCTATAGTTATGTAAAGAACCTCCACGGTATTACCCAGATTTGCTCTGAGCTACTGCACAATGGTACCTCCTATACCCAGCCAACAGATATTGCCAATATACTGGTGACAGATTCAGTGCCAACTTTTCCTCTCTCTCCCACCAAAGAACCAATCACAATGCCAGCAGATTGCCAGGTACCCAGTATTATTGCTGCACAGGTTAAAACAGCACTGTTCAAGGCCAAGAATACAGCCACTATGGGACCTGACAATATCCCTGGCTGTGTTCTACATGAACTACAGAGTGAACTGGCACCTCACCTGTGTGCCCTATTCAATCACAGCCTCACCTCAGGCTTTGTCCCTTCCAAATGGTGCACTGCTATAGTCATCCCTCTCCACAAAGGAGGAGTGACTACAGACCCTGGGAACTATCACCCCATTAGACTGACAAGTCAGATATGCAAAGCTATGGAACACATCATCATTGAGCTAATAAACAAGGATACATGGAATCTCCAAACTCTGGATCCCACACAGTTTGGTTTTGTGAAGGGTAGATCATACCTGCTCAACTTGGTTGACTTCTTTGAGTCAGTCACCAAAGCTGTAGATGAAGGCAAGGTGATTCATACAGCTTACCTTGATCTGGCTAAGGCCTTTGATGCCATTCCCCACTCATGAATCATAGAAAAACTCACTAAGATAGGCATCAACCCCTATATCATTAGGTGGGTTGCAAGCTGGCTCACAGAAAGAACCCACAGTGTGAAAGTAGCTGACTCCAAGTCAGACTGCCGAGCAGTCATGAGGGGAGACCCACAGGGACCGGTCCTGGGTCCTCTCCTGTTTGGTATCTACTTCTCGGAAGTCCCGTCCAAAACAAAGAAACTCTGGCTGACAAAGTTTGCAGATGATTGCAAGTTGGGTGCCATTATTAACTCCCCAAGTGATAGTGACATCCTATAGAAAGGCCTCACTGAGACCAATGACTGGTGTCAGAACCTTGGCCTTAAGCTCAATGCCAAAAAATGTGTTGTCATCCCCTTTGGGAAAAACCCACTTCCCATGAACTACCACATTGATGGTAGTCCACTGAACACAGAAGATGTTATAAGAGATCTGGGAATACAGGTTGACAGCAACCTCTGTTTTGACCACCACACTGCTGCTGTGGTCAGAAAGTCCTTCTATGTAGCACATCTCATTACTAAGGGTTTTGTATTCAGGAAGAAAGAGGTCATTGTTTCCCACTACTCTTCCTTCATTAGGCCAATCATCGAGTACAATGCCCCATTTGGCATGTACCTCACTAGACACCTGCAACAGCTGGAGAGTCCACAAAAGTACCTCACAAAGAGGATCCTAGGCCTTAAATACTTGTCCTATAAGGACAGACTCAAAAAACTCCAGCTATTCTCTGTCTCATATTGCCTACTTATAGGTGGTCTCTGCTTGACTTATAAAGCCATGTCTGACCCACCTCTGTTAGAAATGCTACATCTAAAGAAATCCCAATGCCTCTGCACCACACAATCCAGAGACCTCAACCTCATTACCACAATCAACAGAACACGCTGGAGGGACAGGTGTATAACCCAGAGACTGCCCATGCTATGGAATAGACTTCCCATACATGTCAAACAGAGCATCTCACTGGCCCTCTTCAAGACAAATCTTGATGAGTGGATGGGAAATAGAAAATTCACCCTGGGGATCACTCCAGTGGCTCTACTCGACAGAGGCACTGGGAACTAAGGTTGGGTGGCATGATGCCAGGTTAATCCTATGGGTTAGGCTTGTAAAGGCTCCAAGGCCATTAGCCTAGTGCACACCTATGAACCTATGAAACTCTGTGACATACAATGCATAAATGCATGTTACCCCTTTCAGAGAAATATATATGCTGGGGGGGTTGCACCCCAGAAAAAAATATTTTTATGTTGTTTCTTTTCCAGTATTTTTACTTTCCATCTTTTTAGATCAATCAATTTAGGTTCAATTTTGTGAGTTTTTGACTATAAGTAGCATACTGATATGTATTCACAAGGCTTTTCCAAACCTGAAAAAAAGTTTTTGCTGCTAATGAAAAACTAAGGGTAATGCTGCTCAATGCCAGAAGTCTAAATCTCAAAATGCACGCACTCGAGGCCCTTCTCAGTATGGAGAACATTGATGTCTGTGCTGTGACAGAAACCTGGTTCAAGGCTCCTGAGAGCACCCCAGCGCTATCAGGTTTTACCTCATATCATGCTCCGCCCCAAAATCCAGACAATACCAAGAAAGGAGGGGTATCCATATTCATCAAGGACACCCACATCTCAAGACTGGTGGCAACGCACGATGCATCGGAGACCATCCAGGTGCAATTAACCATAGGCAAGACTGCTCTGCAAATTGTAGCATGTTACAGGCCACCTCACAAACTCAGGAACCTCACATGGCCTTCCTGAAAACACTAGAGGGATAAATGTATCACCAAACACCATCATACTAGGTGACTTCAATTACCCTAATATAGAATGGGAACACTACTCAAGCCCAAACACCCTAGCCCAAAAGTTCCTGGAATTCATAAACTCAAATGCCATGGAACAACTAGTCACCATCCCCACAAGAGGAGATAACATACTTGATCTCATCATCACGAACATGGGAGCACAATGTTCAACACCGGAAGTATACCCTCACTGGTGAGATCAGATCACAACTAATCTCGCTGGAGGTCCTCATCCCACCCCACCTGAAATAAAGAAGACCGCAGTAAAGAACTTCTCAAGCGCCGACGTCACACTTCTAAAGACTAGTGTGGTCTCCTTTAAGGCCCCGAGGGAAAACAGTACTCAAGCCACTCAATCACTTACAAATGCCTTCTACCAGCACCTGCAGGACTGCATGGATAAGGCAATCCCAAGCAAAACAAAGACTCTTTGTACCAAAGGCAAGCATCCAGTCTGGTGGACCCCAGCCATAAACAAACTCTACAACAAAAGGAGGAAGCTACTACAAGATAGAGCAAAATCCTTAAAAGGTAAGACACACTTGATCACTATAAGTAAAAAACTAAGAGCTCTCATAAAATCATCCAAAGCAAATTTCGAGAGAAAAATAGCAAAAGACTCAAAAGACAATCATAAGGCCTTCTTTAGCTATGTTAGAAACCTGGGAGGAAACTCCCAGATATGCTCAGAACTAGTTCAAAATGATGTGAAGATTACTGATCCTACAGACATTGCCAACATACTGGCTGACAGGTTCAGTGCAAACTCCCCCCCCCAAAAGGAGAGATATCTATACCAAACGATTGCAGCCCCCCAAACATCTCCAGCACCCAAGTGAGAACTGCTCTCTCCAAAGCAAAACGCACAGCATCCATGGGACCTGATGGTGTCCCCGGCTGTGTGCTCCACGAACTCAGTGAGGAATTAAACCCACAGCTAGGACAGCTGTTTAATCAAAGTCTTACCTCTGGATACGAGGAGTGGCGCACTGCAACTGTGGTCCCACTTCACAAAGGCGGTGCCTCCACCGACCCTGGAAATTACCGCCCATTAGCCTGACAAGCCTTATCTGCAAAGCCATGGAGAGGATCATAATGGACCTCATAAATAAAGACATAGGAATTTGCAGACTTTGGATCCCACCCAGTTTGGCTTTGTCAAAGGCAGATCATGCCTTTTAAACTTGGTTGACTTTTTCAAACAGTCACCAAAGCCATTGATGAGGGAAAGGCAGTCCATACAGCCTACCTCGATCTGGCTAAGGCGATACAATACCCCACTCGGGTATCATTGAAAAACTCATCAGCTTAAATGTTAACCCATACATCACAAGATGGGTTGCAAACTGGCTGAGTGACAGAACCCACAGGGTCAGAGTTGCTGGCGCCATGTCAGACTCAAAGCCTGTCACAAGTGGTGTCCCACAGGGCTCAGTCCTGGGCCCACTCTTGTTTGGCATCTACTTTTCCGAAGTAGAAGCAAACACAGGAGGGTTATGACAAAGTTTGCAGATGACTGCAAACTGGGCGCCATAGTAGAAAACACATCTGACACAGATATCCTTCAGAAGGGTCTCACAGAAATGGATAACTGGTGCCAGAGCCACGGCCTAAAGTTAAATGCCAAAATGCATAGTCATACCCTTCGGGAAAAACAAGGTTACCCCTAGCTACCAAATAGGTGGCAATCCACTGAGCACAGAAGAAGTTATCAGGGACCTGGGGACCCAGGTTGATAGTAGTCTGTCATTCGACACCCATGTAGCTAAAGTAGTTAGGAAGACCTTCTACATTGCCCACCTTATCATGAAGGGATTCTCATCTAGATCAAGGGAGGTCATAGTCTCCTTTACTCATCACTCATCAGACCAATGATTGAGTACAATGCCCCATTCGGAATGTATCTGACCCGACACTTGCAGCAGCTGGAGAGGCCACAAAAGTTCCTCACCAAAAGGATAAAGGGTCTCAAAAATATGTCCTATGCTGCCCGACTGAAAGAACTCCAGCTCTATTCAGTCGCCACCGCTTGCTCAGAGGTGACCTTTGCCTAACATACAAGGCCATGTCAAACCCAGATTTGATGAATATGCTTCACCTCAAAAATCTAGATCCATCAGAGCCACAAGGGCGGAGACTTAAACCTCGACACGGCTATTAATAGGACGTGCTGGAGGGATAGATTCATCACCGAAAGACTCCCTATGCTGTGGAACAAAATCCCGGTACATGTGAGGCAGAGCACCTCGCTGGCCTTGTTCAAGAGAAATCTTGACCAATGGATGGGAGATCGCAGATATACCCCAGGGATTACCTCAGTGTCACTGCTCGACAGAGGCACAGCAAAATAATGGGTATAGTTCCCCATACTAAAGGGGTGGTGTAAGCCACAAAACGATGGGCTAGGCTTGTAAATGCCCTCGGGCAGATAGCCTAGTATGAACCTATTAACCTATGAACCTATGAGATGCCACATTTTTTCTATGCTTGTTGTTTGTATTTGGTCTGTTTCTATTGCTTTCAATAATACTACAGGTGCTAGCTGTACTAAAGAACGGCTATACTGTTTACATTCTTACAGAAGTGAATGTCACTTCTAACGATAACTTTACTGTCATGACACTGCTTGGTTAAGCATACAATGAAGTTACATGGGCACTTCTGATGCTTTGTTTTAAATGTTGAAATAGATTTGCTTATGAACACTTGACCCATATGGCTTCTTGATTTCTCAACAGAAAGACATACAGAGAGACAGATGGAAACAAACACATACATACCCAGACTTGCAGACCCCCCCCCACTCACACACATACACAGTTTGCAATTATAGGCTGACAGACTTTATTTTATCAAGAAGTCTAATTTGTAAATTGCCTGACCTTGAGGCACTCCTGTATTTGAAATAAATCCATGTCTGCTCAGTTATTGAAAGAGAACACTCTCCCTATACCCTATTTTGCAGTTTTCTTGCTTGCAGGTCAATAGCAACCATGGCAGAGACTCCATATTTGTCAATGAAGATATTACCTCAAGGCAGATACCTTGGCACTCACAAAGTGAACTCAGCAAACAGCAGATCACTCTAAGTAGCATTAATTATGCACTAATAGCTTATTACAGAACACTTTCTTTGTTCCATGATGATCATATAAGACTGCACAACCTTCTAAACGATATCCCTATCAGCAAAATCTGCCTTATTTTGGGTGACTTAAACTACTTGTCAATAAAACAAATAGCACACTTCTATCTCCAATGTAGGAAATGCACTAAAATTTCCAGACTTAATAAATAAAAATTCCCTTGAGCAGCTGGTAAATAAATATATGAGAGGGCACAGCATTCTTGACTTACTTCTTACAAATATGGCTGTCTCTTTGGCTACTCCTTTGGTATCTCCTTCCCTAGGAAGCCTGACCATAAAATTCTGTCCTTTTCCTTTAAACTCCCAAAAGCTTCTATAGCAAATTCCACTGAATTCTAAAGATCAAAAACATACTAACCTCAACCTACTAGCTGATGAAATATCAAAATTCACTTAATACTCCACCTTTCTATACCTTAATACAGCAGCAACATTCACAAAGAAATTCTACACCAAATTAGAAAAATGCATAGCAGTCCCTATTAGAATGAAGTATCATGGGAAATTCAAACTCAAACCACCATTTTGATCCAGCACCATAAATAAGCTATACAATGAAAGAAGAAATTCCTTAAGTTATTTAGCAGAAACAAAACCCATGTTTCAAGAATAACATCAAAAGCATAAGAAATGAGCAACACTATTGGGTCCAGTCATGAAGCCACGAACTGAGACAGCAACTGAAGCCAAGGATATTGATGTATCATCTAGCTATGTTAGAAAAAAAAAACAATGCCCTAAGTTATTCAGAATGTTTCCCTAATGGAGCATCCAGTTTTAACCCAGATGACATTGCTAATACCCTTGAGAACAAATTTAGTGCCAACCATGCTCCTGAGACTTCTCGTCAAATGCCACAGTATCTGAATCCCTTATTCCTCCAATTATCTCTAAAGATAATCTACAGAAAGCGAAAACACAGATAAAAAAATACTTTCTCCATGGGACCTGAAAATACATCTTGTTGTGGAATTAATGGATTTAAACAAGCTGCGGTAGTGCAGCGGTAGCATTGTCGCCTCACAATAAGAGGTACTCCTGTTTGATTCTCGGCTGGAGTGCCTTCTGTGTGGAGTCTGCATGTCCTCTCCATGGTCGAGTGGTGTTCGAAAGACATGCGTGAATGGGCGTGCCTTTTTGAAGGTTGGGTGTCGGGCTGGCAACTCAACATCGTAAAAATCTGCTGCCAATCATTAATGGACCAGAGTTCTGCTGTGATGACCCCTAACCAGACAAAGCCAGAAGAAACATGCTTTTGGAGACCCACTCCTCAAACTGTTTAACTTAACTTTAGCTACTGGTTTTGTGCCTGATGAGTGGAGCACAGCAGTTGTGATGCCCCTCTATAAGGGCTGTCTTACCACTGACCTGGGCAACTACAGACTTATCTGCCTTACAGGTCTCATCTAAAAATACATAGAATGTATTGTAACAGGCCTCAACAAATTTGATATCAAGAATATTGATAACCCCCCCCCCCGACAGTTTGGTTTTGCGAAGGGTAAATCCTGTATATTTAATATGGTAAATTTCTTCCAAAGGATTATGGAGACTGTGGGTGGTGGGCCATGCAGTTCTTGCAGCATATCTTGACATGGCTAAGGCCTTTGACACCATTCCTCATGCTATTATTATACAAAAGCTAAATAATTTAAAAATCAATCCATATATGTTAAGATGGATACCAAACTGCTGGAATGGCAGAACTCACATTGATTGAGTTACAGATGCCTCATGAGAAAGTATGTAAATGAGTAGTGGCGTCCCTCAGGGCTCAGTGCTGGGACCTCTTCTTTTTTGTATTTACTTTTGCAGTCTCCAAGAAGAGAGCTAAGATCTCTGGATGACAATGTCTGCAGATGATTGCAAACTGGGGGTGGATTTTAAGTCACACTTTGACACCGAAACCCTACATAAGGAAATTGCCAGGGTGAACTCTTGGTGTACTAAAAATATGCTCAATCTTAATGCTTATCATACTGTCTAGACAACACACCTCTATGAAAAATGTAATTAAGGACATACCTGCTTGTTTGATAGCTCCCACGCTTTTGAAAATTGTATAGCAACTGTTGTCAGAAATTGTTTTGGTTAGCCCAGCTAATTACCAAAGGAATATCATCAACCTCAAATGAGCTAATGACATCCTTATACTCAGCACTGATCAGGCCAGTTACTTAGTATAGTGACTGAAGATGCAAAAACCAAACAGCTGCAGGTACACTGAGGTGCCCAAAACACACAACAGCAAAAGTAAATTAAGGCACCAAAGTTACACACTGGAAATCAGTCACTGTACTTTACTGCAGAAGACAAACGGTAAGCGCTTTCACAACTTAATGTTGCTTCATCAGACATCACTACAACTGATGCTTGGTTAAATACTAGGACAATTAGTATGACATCACAATTTAAAGAGATATTACTCCACTAACATAAGAACAAATATCAATATCCATAAGAAAAATGCATAAAATATATAGAAAAATGTGTATTTGCACACAATAATATTTAAAAACAATAATATTTAAAAGAATATTAATATTTAAAAAAAAGGGGGGGGTGTCATCCCTGATGGTTATTAAAATATATATATATATATATATATATATATATATATATATATATATATATATATATATGTATATATATATCTATATATATATATATATATCTATATGTATATATATATCTATATATATGTATATATATATATGTATATACACACATATATAACCATAATAGTACAATGAAAAAAATATATATATATAAAAACTCATGTTTTAGTGTTTAAGGCGCCTGGCCTTAAGGTAAGGAACTAATGAGGTGCAGCCATTCAAACCAGGATATCTATCTGCTTGTAATTTAGTGATCCATTGTTGTTCTAACTCTTCAGTGTGGTTTTCTACGCCACCACCTCTGTTTGTTCTTACTATTTGTTGTAAGATTAAAAATTTAAAATAATGGCTGCTGTCTGTATTCAGGACATGATTAGCGAGAGCATTTGATTGCTTCTGGTTCTGTATGTCCCGTATATGTTCTAACATTCTTTCTTTAAAGCACCTATTTGTTTTGCCTACATAATAGGCATGGCATGCTTGGCAAAAACAAAAATAAACAACATCGACACTTTTACAATCATAATAATAATTCTTCGTATAAAGTTTAAAACATTTCACAGGATGTTAGAACATATAAGGGACATACGGAACCAGAAGCAATCAAATGCTCTAGCTAATCATGTCCTGAATACAGACAGTAGCCATTGTTTTAAATTCTTAATCTTACAACAAATAGTAAGGACAAACAGAGGTGGTGACGTAGAAAACCACAATGAAGAATTAGAACAACAATGGATCACTAAATTACAAGCAGATAGATATCCTGGTTTGAATGGCTGCACCTCATTAGTTCCTTACCTTAAGGCCAGGCGCCTTAAACACTAAAACATGAGTTTTTTATATATATATATTTTTCATTGTACTATTATGGTTATATGTGTGTATATATATATATATATATATATATATATATATATATATATATATATATATATATTAATAACCGTCAGATGACACTTTTTAAATATTAATATTCTTTTAAATATTATTGTTTTTAAATATTATTGAGTGTAAATACACACTTTTCTATATATTTTATGCATTTTTCTTATGGATATTGATATATGTTCTTATGTTAGTGGAGTAATATCTCTTTAAATTGTGATGTCATACTAATTGTCCTAGTATTTAACTAAGCATCAGTTGTAGTGATGTGGTCTGATGAAGCAACATTAAGTTGTGAAAGCGCTTACCGTTTGTCTTCTGCAATAAAGTACAGTGACTGATTTCCAGTGTGTAACTTTGGTGCCTTAATTTACCTTTACTTAGTATACTGCCCCTTTTGGATTGGCACTCACTAAATATGTTTGACAATTAGAAAGGCCACAATTATTCCTAACCAAAAAGATCACAGGTCTAAAGTCCCTAAGCTGCCATGAAATATTGGAAGCTTTATCCCTTTATTCAGTATCTTGTAGAATTTTGAGGGGATATTTCACTCTCTCTCTCTCTCTCTCTCTCTTACTGTACCATTAGAGACCCAGTTGTCCTGGACCACCTGCATCACTTCAACTCCAATGTCTCCGCGAATACTAGAACCATAGACCTAAATATTCACCAACAGTTACATTAAAACATATAGGAAGGGCAGGTTTATAACAAATCACCTCAGAAACCTCTAGAATAAACATCCCTGCATTTTAAGTAACAACATAACAGACTGACCAGTATGGCACTTCATGAGAAAGGATGTGTTGCCTGAGAAAGGGTGTTGACAAGACAAGAATAGTCATGAAATTCAATGGCATTGGAATATGTATGAATCTATGAATCTGTGAATCAATCTTGCACCACAATTGCAGTGTCCCTACACTGAATTGAAAGAACTGAGTAAAGGGACATAATTAATTAAATAAGTGAGTAAACAGGCACAGTGATCAATGGAAATAGTGTATAAACAGAGGGGTCTATATTATGTTGTCGAAAGATGTGTTCATTGAACACGTCTTCATCGACACATAAACAGCGAACACACTAATCTCCGAATGGCCACTTATGTGAATTTTTTCCCAGGGGAAAAAATTATTTGGCCAAAGAAACACAAAACAAACTTTCAAACCCTAGAAAGTGGGGGGCTTCACCCCCCCACACCCCTGATGTGGGATGCTGTGCCCCCCACACACCCCTAGCTAAATATACCAACTCCAAAATCACACTACAGTGGGGAAAAGGGCAAATCCCTGGTGATGGCCAAGGGTTTTTTCCCCTGGGAAAAAAATTGCTGAAGTGGCCATTCAGAGATTAGTATGTTCACTGTTTATGTGTCAGTGAAGCCTGGTTCACTGAACATGTCTTTTGACAGCATAATATTGACCCTAAACAGAGATAGTGATCATGGGGTAACATTATTTTTTTTTTAATTTGCTAAGTGGTTTTCATATAACTATGAAAATTATCTTTTTTTCATTCAAGCAGACAGAATTTTCTCTTTTAACAGGTTGATATAATTTCCTCTTCCAGGCTTAATAAATTTTGTAAATTGTTCTCTCTGGTTTATATGTAAAAACATCTGTGTTGCAATTTAGTAACTGCCGCTACTATTCATCTGAATAGTACCGGCCTCTTTCTCAGCATTAGCAAAAAACAAATAAAATGAAAACCAGGATGAGGAACATGACCAGAAAACAATTGATAAACAAAAATAAAAACAAGGTACAGTCCCTCCAAGGCAGAATTAACAAACTCCAAGTAAAAACAAATACTGTTTAATAGGTGAGCGCTTTCACGGTCAACAACCGCTTCACCAGACAACACAGTGACACAATTCATTTAAGATAAGAAAACATTTTTAAAGTAAAACACACATTTAAAATCAGTGCTTCAATGGTCTCTGCTGTAGAATGGCTTAAGTGAGACCATATCATTGACACTAGGAAAAGTATCAGCCTTAAAAAACAAAATCCATTTTTGCTCAAATCGGAAGCATGTGACTTCATTGAATTTTGGTAATTGAGAGGAGTTTCTTATTGGTCAATGTATTGTATAAGAACTTTAGAATTTTGTCACTGTGTTGTCTGATGAAGCAGTTGTTAACCATGAAAGTGCTCACCTATTAAACAGTATTTGTTTTACTTGAACCTCTATCTCAGCATTGCTTTTTCAGCAAAACAGCAAAGTTGTATGTTTTCACTGTATAAAATTAATTTTAGTCATGAAATTATGGAATCCGCCAAAACATTACACCAAGAGACACCCAAGTTATACAGTGGATCCTCTGATAGCGATCAAATTATGGAAACTGCAGTTGCAAGAAGTGAAATCACAATTAAAGCATGAGCGTAATTTTTTGGAAACACTTTCTTGGAATGACCAAAGTCTCATTATAAATGTGTTATTGTTTCTTTCAAACAAGAAGCCATTCTGGGTAGAGTGATTGTTTGTTAGCACTTGCATGATGTGCGTAGCTTTTCTTTTACCAAGGAATCTGACCAGCTATAGAGCTTTTCAGAAATATCACTTTCTCATGAAGAGCTTCACCTAAACTTTTGGAAGATGACTCAAAGCCATTGTGATGTTTTAGAAATTACACAAATATGATTGTTTTCTCTAGTTTTGATTAAGTCCATGGATATAAACAACCTTTACCAGGTAACCATAGATGTTTCAAAAAATTCTGTATAACAAAAATTAGCTGGACACTGATTCCTTTTTTAGATAAAATCAAAAGTATTGATTGTTTTTCTGCAATGAAAAAATATAGCTAGGAAATAAGCTAATTGTTATTACAGTTATGTTGTATAGCAATGGGTAATGCTTCTGACATGACTAGCCTTTATTCAGGCATAATGTGGACTGAATATAAAACACACAGGTTATGAAAGATTTACAAAATGCTATTGTTGACTGTTGTCATCAAAATTGTTAACATCATCAAAGCAAGGTAGTTAAATCAACAACAAATGTGTGTTTATTGAGAATCTGGATACAGGATGCAAAGATTTTATTTCAATGACATAAAAAACTCAGATCAAATGTCAGTGTGTGCGTGTATGTGTGTGTGTGTGTGTGTGTGTGTGTGTGTGTGTGTGTGTGTGTGTGTGTGTGTGTGTGTGTGTGTGTGTGTGTGTGTGTGTGTGTGTGTGTGTGTGTGTGTGTGTGTGTGTGTGTGTGTGTGTGTGTGTGTGAAAGTCTGTGTGTGTGTCTGTGTACACTTCTCTAATGCCCCCACATGTTGGAGAATTTCTAAAAGAGAAAAACAGCATTATGAAGAGTTACTCAAACCTATCCTGCTCAGCTATTGTACATTATTTTCTTGACTAATGCTGCTCAGTGGCCTAAGCAGTTTTACTCAGAACTGCAGTGTTCTCTTTTTATTACAGAGCTATACGACTGTATTCTTCTTCTTTCGGCTTTTTCCCAGTTAGGGGTCACCACAGTGGATCACCTTGTCCGCACATTGAATGGCAGTGGAGTTTTACGGTGTCGAGTTGCCAGCCCGGTGCCAAACCTTCCACAGAAGGCACACTCACACGCACACCTAGGGCCAATTTAGAGTGTCCAATCCACCTGCAGCATGTCTTTAGGATGTGGGAGGAAATTGGAGTACCCGGAGGAAACCCACGCGACCACAGGGAGGACATGCAGACTCCGCACAGAAGGCACCCCAGCCGAGGATCAAACCGGAGAACCTCTTGCTGTGAGGCGGCAATGCTAACCACTGCACCACCTTGGCCACCCAGCTATACGACTGTATGTAATCATTTATTAAAAAATGAAAATGCTTTAGTAGGCTTTCTCTCAAAGTGATGCAACAATTCTACATTATAACAAACAACAGCAAATTTCTGTGATTTGCTGACTGTAGATACAGCAAATAAAAATACAGACATGGCAGCCATTAAGGTTTCTGCTTTGCTGTCCAAATAGCTCAAAGAATTTTTTTTATGTATTTTATTTTCATTTGTTTACTGGGAAAATCCAGCTGGACCAGGTCCATTTTCTGTGGATGCCCGGGGAGAAAAGCTCCACTATTAAGATATAGTAAGAAGTTAATACAATTAGAAATATACAAAATGAGAAGACAGTGGATTACATACAAAAAGGTAACAGGCAATGCAGGACTGAAATACAGTTAGATTAAATATTTACAAAGGTAGTATAGACAGTTTACATTACTAGTAAGCATACACTGAAAGAAGTACAAAGACCAATGTGACTTATTCTAAGAGTATGTATTTCCATGCAAGTAGACTAGTGTGAATTGTAGACTGAAGTTGTTTGAAGGAGAAGAAAAGGTATAAAGATTGTCAAGTGATACATGGGCAGATTCAAGTTGTCCTAAGATGAGATTCGAGTGATCTTTTGAAGTTTATGTTTGTTGTAGTAGAGGTTATATTAGTGGGGAGATTATTCCATTTCTTGGCTATGATGTGGGAATATAGGGCTTTACCTGCGGTGTTGTTAGCAGTAGTAACACTGAGGAGAGGTTTATTAGATGAACGGAGAGGGTGAATGGAAGAGTAGGAGGTCAGTAAAAATGGGCCCTGGGTTTGGGTGTATGTCACCAGCAATATAATAATAATTCTTCGTATAAAGTTTAAAACATTTCACAGGATGTTAGAACATATAAGGGACATACGGAACCAGAAGCAATCAAATGCTCTAGCTAATCATGTCCTGAATACAGACAGTAGCCATTGTTTTAAATTCTTAATCTTACAACAAATAGTAAGGACAAACAGAGGTGGTGACGTAGAAAACCACACTGAAGAATTAGAACAACAATGGATCACTAAATTACAAGCAGATAGATATCCTGGTTTGAATGGCTGCACCTCATTAGTTCCTTACCTTAAGGCCAGGCGCCTTAAACACTAAAACATGAGTTTTTTTATATATATATATTTTTCATTGTACTATTATGGCACCCTATTTTAATAACCATCAGGGATGACACCCCCCCTTTTTTAAATATTAATATTCTTTTAAATATTATTGTTTTTAAATATTATTGTTTTTAAATATTATTGTGTGTAAATACACACTTTTCTATATATTTTATGCATTTTCTTACGGATATTGATATATGTTCTTATGTTAGTGGAGTAATATCTCTTTAAATTGTGATGTCATACTAATTGTCCTAGTATTTAACCAAGCATCAGTTGTAGTGATGTGGTCTGATGAAGCAAAATTAAGTTGTAAAAGCGCTTACCGTTTGTCTTCTGCAATAAAGTACAGTGACTGATTCCAGTGTGTAACTTTGGTGCCTTAATTTACTTTTACTTAGTATACTGCCCCTTTTGGATTGGCATTCACTAATTATGTCTGACAATTAGAAAGACCACAATTATTCCTAACCAAAAAGATCACAGGTCTAAAGTCCTTAAGCTGCCATGAGATATTGAAAGCTTTATCCCTTTATTCAGCATCTTGTAGAATTTTTAGGGGATATTTCACTCTCTCTCTCTCTCTCTCTCTTACTGTACCATTAGAGACCCAGTTGTCCTGGACCACCTGCATCTCTTCAACTCCAATGTCTCCGCGAATACTAGAACCATGGACCTAAATATTCACCAACAGTTACATTAAAACATATAGGAAGGGCAGGTTTATAACAAATCACCTCAGAAACCTCTAGAATAAACATCCCTGAATTTTAAGTAACAACATAACAGACTGACCAGTATGGCACTTCATGAAAAAGGATGTGCTGCCTGAGAAAGGGTGTTGACAAGACAAGAATAGTCATGAAATTCAACGGCATTGGAATATGTATGAATCTATGAATCTGTGAATAAATCTTGCACCACAATTGCAGTGTCCCTACACTGAATTGAAAGAACTGAGTAAAGGGGCATAATTAATTAAATAAGTGAGTAAACAGGCACAGTGATCAATGGAAATAGTGTATAAACAGAGGGGTCTATATTATGTTGTCGAAAGATGTGTTCATTGAACACGTCTTCATCGACACATAAACATCGAACACACTAATCTCTGAATGGCCACTTATGTGAATTTTTTCCCAGGGGAAAAAAATTATTTGGCCAAAGAAACACAAAACAAACTTTCAAACCCTAGAAAGTGGGGGGCTTCACCCCCCCTCCACACCCCTGATGTGGGATGCTGTGCCCCCCACACACCCCTAGCTAAATATACCAACTCCAAAATCACACTACAGTGGGGAAAAGGGCAAATCCCTGGTGATGGCCAAGGGTTTTTTCCCCTGGGAAAAAAATTGCTGAAGTGGCCATTCAGAGATTAGTATGCTCACTGTTTATGTGTCATTGAAGCCTGGTTCACTGAACATGTCTTTTGACAGCATAATATAGACCCTAAACAGAGATAGTGATCATGGGGTAACATTATTTTTTTTTCTAATTTGCTAAGTGGTTTTCATATAACTATGAAAATTATCTTTTTTTCATTCAAGCAGACAGAATTTTCTCTTTTAACAGGTTGATATAATTTCCTCTTCCAGGCTTAATAAATTTTGTGGATTACAAATCTGTGCACTTATACTTTTGAGCTTGTTCTCTCTGGTTTATATGTAAAAACATCTGTGTTGCAATATAGTAACTGCCGCTACTATTCATCTGATTAGTACTGGCCTCTTTCTCAGCATTAACAAAAAACAAATAAAATGAAAACCAGGATGTGGAACAGGACCAGAAAACAATTGATAAACAAAAATAAAAACAAGGTACAGTCCCTCCAAGGCAGAATTAACAAACTCCAAGTAAAAACAAATACTGTTTAATAGGTGAGCGCTTTCACGGTTAACAACCGCTTCACCAGACAACACAGTGACACAATTCATTTAAGATAAGAAAACATTTTTAAAGTAAAACACACATTTAAAATCAATGCTTCAATGGTCTCTGATGTAGAATGGCTTAAGTGAGACCATATCACTGATACTAGGAAAAGTATCAGCCTTAAAAAACAAAATCCATTTTTGCTCAAAATGGAAGCATGTGACTTCATTGAATTTTGGTAATTGAGAGGAGTTTCTTATTGGTCAATGTTTTGTATAAGAACTTTAGAATTTTGTCACTGTGTTGTGTGATGAAGCAGTTGTTAACCATGAAAGTGCTCACCTATTAAACAGTATTTGTTTTACTTGAACCTCTATCTCAGCATTGCTTTTTCAGCAAAACAGCAAATTTGTATGTTTTCACGGTATAAAATTAATTTTACTCATGAAATTATGGAATCCGCCAAAACATTACACCAAGAGTCACCCAAGTTATACAGGGGATCTTCTGATAGCAATCAAATTATGGAAACAGCAGTTGCAAGAAGTGAAATCACAATTAAAGCATGAGCGTAATTTTTTGGAAACACTTTCTTGGAATGACCAAAGTCTCATTATAAATGTGTTATTGTTTCTTTCAAACAAGAAGCCATTCTGGGTAGAGTGATTGTTTGTTAGCACTTGCATGATGTGCGTATCTTTTCTTTTACCAAGGAATCTGACCAGCTATAGAGCTTTTCAGAAATACCACTTTCTCATGAAGAGCTTCAGCTACCTAAACTTTTGGAAGATGACTCAAAGCCATTGTGATAATCTGTTTTAGAAATTACACAAATATGATTGTTTTCTCTAGTTTTGATTAAGTCCATGGATATAAACAACCTTTACCAGATAACCATAGATGTTTCAAAAAATTCTGTATAAGAAAAATTATCTGGACACTGATTCCTTTTTTAGATAAAATCAAAATTATTGATTGTTTTTCTGCAATGGGAAAATATAGCTAGGAAATAAGCTAATTGTTATTACAGTTATGTTGTATAGCAATGGGTAATGCTTCTGACATGACTAGCCTTTATTCAGGCATAATGTGGACTGAGTATAAAACACACAGGTTATGAAAGATTTACAAAATGCTATTGCTGACTGTTGTCATCAAAATTGTTAACATCATCAAAGCAAGGTAGTTAAATCAGCAACAAATGTGCGTTTATTGAGAATCTGGATACAGGATGCAAATATTTTATTTCAATGACATAAAAAACTAAGATCAAATGTCAGTGTGTGCGTGTATATGTGTGCGTGTGTGTGTGTTTTGTGTGTGTGTGTGTGTGTGTGTGTGTGTGTGTGTGTGTGTGTGTGTGTGTGTGTGTGTGTGTGTGTATGTGAGAGTCTGTGTGTGTGTCTGTGTGCATGTCTGTGTACACTTCTCTACTGCTCCCACATGTTGGAGAATTTCTAAAAGAGAAAAACAGCATTATGAAGAGTTACTCAAACCTATCCTGCTCAGCTATTGTACATTGTTTTCTTAACTAATGCTGCTCAGTGGCCTAAGCAGTTTTACTCAAAACTGCAATGTTTTCTTTTTATTACAGAGCTATACGACTGTATGTAATCATTTATTAAAAAATGAAAATGTTTTAGTAGGCTTTCTCTCAAAGTGATGCAACAATTCTACATTATAGCAAACAGCAGCAAATTTCTGTGATTTGCTGACTGTAGATACAGCAAATAAAAATACAGACATGGCAGCCATTCAGGTTTCTGCTTTGCTGTCCAAATAGCTCAAAGAATTTTTTTTTATGTATTTTAGTTTTCATTTGTTTACTGGGAAAATCCAGCTGGACCAGGTCCATTTTCAGTGGATGCCCGGGGAGAAAAGCTCCACAATTAAGATATAGTAAGAAGTTAATACAATTAGAAATATACAAAATGAGAAGATAGTGGATTACATACAAAAAGTTAACAGGCAATGCAGGACTGAAATACAGTTAGATGAAATATTTACAAAGGTAGTATAGACAGTTTACATTACTAGTAAGCATACACTGAAAGAAGTACAAAGACCAATGTGACTTATTCTAAGAGTATGTATTTCCATGCAAGTAGACTAGTGTGAATTGTAGACTGAAGTTGTTTGAAGGAGAAGAAAAGGTATAAAGATTGTCAAGTGATACATGGGCAGATTCAAGTTGTCCTAAGATGATATTCGAGTGATCTTTTGAAGTTTATGTTTGTTGTAGTAGAGGTTATATTAGTGGGGAGATTATTCCATTTCTTGGCTATGATGTGGGAATATAGGGCTTTACCTGCGGTGTTGTTAGCAGTAGTAACACTGAGGAGAGGTTTATTAGATGAACGGAGAGGGTGAATGGAAGAGTGGGAGGTTAATAGCTGTTTAAGGGCAGGATTTCTTTCTGGGTCATTTCTGATGATAAAGGCACAGGTGAGTTGTTTGTAAGTTAGTAAGTTAGGAAATTTAAGCCATTGAAGTTCTTTTAGTATTTGACAGTGATGAGTTCTAAAGGGGGAAGTGTTGGCAAATTTGGCAATCTTGTTATAGCATGAGTCTAACTTGTCCAGATCTGCTTTTCTAGTATGGGTTAGGATTGGTGCAGCATAAGTAAGTGTTGCTAAGAGGGGAGTTTGAGCTAGGGTGATTCTTAATTTCTCTGTGAGATAGTTTTTGTTCCTGTAAAGGGTTCCCATTTTTTGTGAACTATCTGAATGGTTTGTGCTATGTGCAGATTGAATGATAGGTTCTTGTCAATTTCAACTCCTAGGAGTTTTGTGTGGGTGGAAGGAGAGATGATAGTGTCATTCCTAGATGAGATAGTGAAAGTAGAGGGTGTAGATTTTGTTTTATTAGGGGCAAACAGGAGAAGTTTGGTTTTACTGGAGTTAAGAATAAGTTGGATGTCAGTGATCCAAGATTTCAATAGCAGAGAATGACTCTTGGGCAAGTTGTTGTAGGGTGCTGACAGATGGGGCTGCACAGATGAGAGTGGAGTCATCTGCATACTGAATAAGTGAGGCTTTCTTAGAGGATGTGTATAAATTGTTTGTAACAACAGAGAAAAGTAGTGGGCCTAATATTGAGCCTTGTGGTACTCCTATAGAGTTAGGGAGAGAAGGGGATAATTCATTGTGCTATTGTACAGATTGTTGTCTATCTGATAAGTAGCTTTTGAACCAGGAGATAGTAGGGGAAGTAAAGGATAGAGAATGAAGAGCATCCAATAGTTTAGGATGTGAGACCATGTCAAATGCTTTAAAGAGGTCTAAAAAGGCAGAAGATACATAGTTGTTGTTTCTATGATGATTAACCAGCTTGGTGATGGAGAAAAGAGCAGAAGTTGTACTATGGTGAGGGAGAAATCCATGTTGGGTGCAGGAGAGAAGATTGTTTGTATTCAGGAATTGCATAACTTGTGAGTGTATGCATTTCACTAGGAGCTTAGATAAGGGGGGAAGAATGGCTATAGGTTGATAGTTGGAAAAGTTGCAAGATTTACCATCTTTGTGACGAGGTATAATGCAGGATATTTCCCATAGTTGTGGCACATAAGCTTCCTGAATGGACCTGTTTATTAGGATTGATACTGAATATGATAGTGAAGCAGTTGCTATTTTAGGAAGTTAACAGGAATACCATCTGCTGCCACTCTGGTAGGTTTTAGTTTGAGGAGGAGGTTTCTAATTTTAGATGTAGGGACAGGTGAGAGAGAGAGAGAGAAGGCTGGTAGGTTGGTAGAGTTGCTAGGAGAGCTCCTAGCAGATGAGGCTGGGAAAGTATTAGTGTTTGTTAGTTGGTAGGACAGGGTTTAGACTGAGGTTATGAAATGACAGTTAAGTTGGGAAGCTATATCTTTGCTGTTAGTATAGTGGGAGGTGGGGATGGGGATAGCAATTATTCCAGATTTTAGTAGGGAGATGATACTATGCCAACATTTTTGGGATTTTTTTGAGTATTTGTCTTGGATACCTAGGAAGTAGTTTTGTTTGTCTAGTTTGGCTTGTTTTTTGGCTAGATTCCTAAGTTGTTTATACTTTTGCTTGGTATGATTGGAGATTTCTTGTTTCCATTTCTTCCAAGCCTTGTCTCTGTTTATTAGTAGGGCTCTTGTGTCCCTACTTAACCATGGAGCATAGTTTACTTTGGCTTTTATCTTTCTTATTGATGCAATGGAATTTAGAACTGAGATAAATACATTATTAAAGTAGTCTACAGCCTGATCAAGGTGTAGAGTTCTCAGAGGCTGCCAGTTACATTGCTGTAGAATGTTGTTTAGGTTATCTGGGGTTAAGTTACGATCATCCCTGATGTGTCCGTAGATTATGGGATTAGGAGTCTTGTTTCATTTCCTTAGAAGGAAAGTGAGGAGATAGTCATTGAGAACATCAGGTAAGCATCCAGTCTGATAGTGATGTTTGACGTTATTTACTATTGTCCAATCAATAATGGCTTATTTATGTTTTTTTGTCTATTCTGGTGGGTTCTTGAATTAGTTGTGTGAAACCAAAGAGGTTAATATTGTTAGTGGGGTTGTTGGAGTTGCAGGCTTGCCAGTCAGTATTGAGGTCTCCTAATAAAATTGTTTCTTGAGGGGAGTTTTGTTTCAACCATTGAAGGATTTCTTCAATAGCTGGATAGTTATTTCCAGGAGGAATGTAGCAGCAAAAAATATAATTTTTTTAGCATTGTTTATTGGTAGGATAGAGCCTATGGTTTCGGCATTTTGAAATGTTGGCAAAGGGGTATGAAATGGCTGGAGGTTTATTTCATTTTTGAATAGCATTGCAACTTCACCACCTTTCCTATTTTTTCTATCTAGCCTTAAGATGTTGTAAGCTGGCGGTAGAATTTCCTCACTAGGGATATGTGGTTTCAGCCATGACTCAGTAATGGTTAGAATATCAGGGGAGTAATGAGTAATAATATCATGTAGATCTTGGAGTTTATTGGAAATACTCCTTATATTAATATTAATTATTAGTAGATCAGATTGAAGTCTATTGGGGAGGTCAGTAAAAATGGGCCCTGGGTTTGGGTGTATGTCACCAGCAATAAGAAGTCTTTTACTGAGTTTGTATATGTGTTTGATAGCATAGGTAAGGTTTGAGAGTGATATATATACTGCTTTCTTCTTGATAGTTGTAGATAGGTGGATGTTAGAAGTGTGTAGCATAATACTAGTGTTAAATAGTGTTGGACAGACTGTAAAGTTTATGTGGGAGTTGGTGTGTTTTTCAGTAAGTGTTGTATGGAATGAGGTGCTGTCTAGGGGTAAGCTAGTTTGTATAGCTGTTATGTACGAAAGGAAGATGAGGTCTAGTAGGAGCAAGGGTAGTAGGACTTGCATTGTAGTTTATTTTGGAAAGGTTGAGTAGTGTTTGTTGCTGTGTGGTGGAGGTGGGGTTATGATGTGTCAGTTCTAGTATGGGTGTGGTGTTAGAGTAGGAGGTACTGAAAACTGGCTAAGACAAATGACTGGTGCAGAAAGCATGTCAGGTGAGTTAGAAGAAGTATAAGGTTAGGTGGGGTGGGGGTGGGTGGGATCTTGGGGTAGGGTAGGGGAGCAGAGTGAGCCCAAAGGGAGAAAAGAGGGGGTTCCGACCCCCAGCAGAGGAGAGTACCAAAAAAGTATCAGAGAGTGAAGGTAAGGGCAGAACACTGATAGTAGTTTAATGAATGCTACAATCTGTAGTTAAAGTAAGTATATAGGTATAAAAATGAATAAAGTAGATGTTATTTAACTAAATTGTACAAAACGAAACAGTAGTAATACCTATCACCAGTAAAACCTTAAGATACAGACAGTTAAAGCTAACATGGTGCACACATTGTCTACGAGATGCCAGACAGTAAAAATAATAGAAATGGGTTTTAAATATGGCCCCAGAATCACTATAGGGCTAAATAAACTCTTTGAATGACATGAGATAGGAGGGGAAGGATAATATGCTAATCAAGGCTGACAGTTAGTAGATGGTGGAACCCCATGAGGCAATCAGGCATTTACCAAAAACAAACAGCCAAATTCACTTCATAGCTATATAAAACCTACAGGACTGAATAAAAAAACCCAAAGGCTGTTTATATCCAAAAAGAATACACAATATAAAGAGGCTGATAAAATGATAGTACAGGGATAGGGTGGAAACCAAACCATAGGACTATGATAAAGTGGGCACCACGGTAAATACATTTTAATGTAAAAAAGAGTATTATGTATAGTATACAAGAGATGTAAACAATTTAGACATACACAGTAGGGCAAGTGAAGTATATGCTTCTTGAATTGTGCTTGTGACACTAGGCTGTGTAATGAAGACGTCCTTTAGTTCCAGTAAAGTAATGCCACTGATAAGAATAAGAAAAGCAAAGAGACTTTCTTGTCTAAACTACCTCACAGCTCAGGAGTAAGTAAACTATCACCAGTAAAACCCTAAGTTACAGACAGTTAAAGCTAATGTGGTGCACACATTATCTACGAAACACAGATTTCTAATTTACAACGCCTTTGCTTCAGTTAATTCTGAACCCATGTTAATAAAATCTTGAGCCCATTTTTAAAATAGCTGCTGCTGCTGGTTTATTTGAAACATTTCACACTGGAAAGTATATGGAACCAAGAAAGCAATATAAGTCTAGTTGCATTCTTTGGCTACTGAGAGCTATTGGATAAGAATAAATAGACTACATGTTGCATGATAGCTAACAAATTTGCATTATTCTTGCTTCTTTATATCTGTATGCACTAACAATTTCAGTGATGCACATCCTAAAATTAAAATTAGGAAGTAAGCTGAATACAGAAAGTGTGTTGAGTGACATTAGGGTTTACATAACTGTTTACCAACCTCTGTTCCAACATTTTATTAAATTACATACAGCCTCAGATTTTTTTCTTCTTGTCAAGAAAATTATGGCATCATTAAAAGTTAGAGTTTTTATTTGCTTTCCTTTCAGACCAGCATAGCTCACTAGTTGTTAAGAACATCAAGAAATAGTTAATTCTGGTCTGCTTGATTTTTTTTTTACTTTCCTTTCATACAGACACATGTACTATCACACACACCCAAGAGATTTTTTTTAATTATTTACCTTAAGCTTTCATTTATTTCTTTAACCAGGCTAATTAACGATTACGAATAATCAAAAGCAATGATGTCTATCACCTTTGTTGTATGTTCCTAATGCACCTCTTCTGATGATAATGACAGGTATACACTGCTTTAGACTAACCTTATTTGTTAGACTTTATTGAGGAAACAGTTTGGAAACTTTTAAATGCAGCATACATTATCACCATGGGAAAATCTGAGGTACTCAACAAATCACCTACACTAGTGGTGTAATGCATGGATTTCTGAGTCTAAATGAGACTGTTTTTCTTATTCACAGATTATGAAACCTTCCTCTCTTCACATTCTTTCTTAGAAAACGGATTATTTCTGTTGATCCAATAAAATACACTTCAGATTTTAATATAGCTGTACTCACAAATGGGAAGATAAAGGCATAATTTATACAGGCCTACCTGTTTAAAATGTAATTCCTTCAGTCTTGTGTTCAAATAAGGCTGATGTATAAGACAGACTGTGAAAACCATCTGCTAATATTACATTTAACAGAGTTCAAATTAATTCCTTGAAAATATGCTCACATAATAATTAACATCTTTAGGATGTGTTATAACCATTAACAAAATAAAGTAATAATTTTAAAAATCAGGAGGGTAAAAACAATGTCATTGTTTGCATTGCAGCTGTGCAGATGCACAGTCTGACTATTCACTTTCTGATTCCATTAAAGGTATACTTCTTTTATCACTGAGTCATTGAAGTTCTTCATTAGTCTTTCTTCATTTTTATCTCTTAGAGATGAAGCTATACTCCTTAAAATTTCCACATGTACTTGCTGAATGCATTGCTCTACTAATATAGGACAATGATGTGTTTTCCTGAATGTTTTGAGTTAGAGCAATTCTGTAACAAAATATTCATTATAGTAAGTATGAAAAGTCTCCTTTAAGATCACAAAAGAAAGTTAATAATTAAATAAGCCGATCCCTGCTAATGCAACTAAACTTTAACAAAACTGTTTGACACCAGTACAAACATGTGTATCTTTTAAGGGGAATTGATTCTCCATTTTGCAAGACTATTTCTTCTACAGAAGATATATTATATGGAGATGTCTACAAAATGTTTGGAGACTCTGTGAACAAGATGTGTTCTGGGTATACTGAAACAACATAACCTTCCCAGAAGAAGATAATACCTTGAAAAAAATACATTCAGTTGCTTAAGATAAAATATTGACTTGAACTGCTAAAACGCACAATGATTCTACTGCAGTCACTATTCTCTTTCCTTTGTTGTATATCTTTACAATTAATTTAATAAAATGTAAATCCCAAGTAACAGGATTTTGTAGACAACATGGAGAAGGGCAAATATAAATTTGGGTGCTGCCAAAAGATAGAAGAGTGCCCTTTCTAAGTTATTTATTGGTTATTTTATGATACCTGAATGCAGGTCATGATCTAATTTTACAGTAGCTTGAAATGTATTTGAGTTCCACTTGAATTTATAAACATTAATTCACATCAAACTTTAAAATGAGTGTATGTGTATGTTTCTCTGTATGAACCCCATATTGACTATTCTGAAGGCTTTATCAACTGCACATCCTTACTCACTATAATAAACTGAGGTGAATTAACTACGGAGAAAGAATATTTCCACATATTCAGATAACTTTAATAAAAGTGCATTGCCACACTCAGAAAGGTTTGCAATAGCAGTTGAAACTTTTGTGCTGTTTTGCTACAACACTTTCATAAATAAATATGATTATTGCAGGAAATCTGTCTGAGCAAACCACTGATGATTAGTTTAGTAACATAGCTTTAAAGGAATGACGGCACATGTTCAGTAACTCATCTATCTATCTATCTATCTATCTATCTATCTATCTATCTATCTATCTATCTATCTATCTATCTATCTATCTATCTATCTATCTATCTATCTATCTATCTATCTATCTATCTATCTATCTATCTATCTATCTATCTATCCATCTATCTAGCCATCTATCCAGCTATCTATCCATCTATCTACCAATTTAAATTTGTTAATTTGGAAGGCAGTGGCACTATTCCAAATGGACTATTTTCAGACCCAGCCTTAATGAACAAACAACATGTAACAAATAGCACATATTTTTAGTATTGTAAAACAAGACTTCATATGTAAAACAAAACAATGTTTGGAGATATGTTAATCAAAAGCAATATGACTGTATGAAATGTTATTTGCAATATATAAATTATAAAACTAAATTCATACAGCTATCTATCATATGTGTGGAATATCAAAACTAGAATGCAGCATGGTGGCAGCCACAGGAGCGTAATGCGATCTGCATTAAATGTTGCAATGTGCAAGAGTATATAACATAAATAAGGACACATAGGGAGTAATGCAGATAACATCATTTCCACAAATCTGACATATATGATACAGATATCATGCTAATGTGTACTGGCAATCAATACAACAAGTAAAGTGCATACTGTAACCCACTCATGTTGTGTCGTAACATTGATACTCTGTGAAGGATTAAAAATAGGCTTGTACTTGACATGGTGAAAAAGGCAGAGTAAATAAAAAAAATGAAGAAGATTAAATATACTTATTTGTTAGACATGTGTAGCGCCTGGATAATGTTGAAAATGTTGGACATGCTTTAATGCAATAAATAGGGACAGAGCATGGTAGCAATGGAAAGGTAGAGGTACTGATGAGAACATGTATGCTAACAATGGAAAGTGATGCCATACAATCAGCTTAATGTAACAACTCTGCCATTACATTTACAACTGTATAGACATCACTTTTTACAAACTGTCATTAAGACTAATTCTATCTGTTCTCTCCAAGATGCAAGATACTTCTTTCCTTCTCCACAGGCATGCATCTCAGTGACGTCCTCTTTCCTCCAGATGAAATTTTAAGTCTGACCTAATCTATTCTACTCTGTTCCTTAACAATACAGTGCACAATATCACTGAGGTTGATAATCTGACATCCCAGGAGACATTTAAGTCCCTTGCACAACACCTGCACTGAGTTATATGCTCGAGCAATCTTGCTGCATTCATGTCACATACAGACCAGAATTCTGGAGGAAACACAAGTAGAAGTCTGCTTGCAGGGCAGAATCTTGAGGAGAACTTGCTGTTTCAGTGAAGCATGTAGTACTGCTTGAATCTGCAGCTTTTGGAGGACACACATGATATAGCTCCTTAAAAGCAGTTGGGATTTTAGATGGTGGTAGGAATGATGAGGCCATTTGCTTTACAATTTCCTTTATGGAGCCATCCCTGTGGTAATCATTTGTAGAACCCAAACCCTGCAGCTTATACTAAATATTCTGGGACAAGTGGTGGAAACATTGTGTGAAAATTGCGAGTGAAACATTAAGCATGAGATTCTTAGTGGTAGCAAGCTCAAAATCACAAACAAGATATTTCAGAACTGCAGGGAAATAACATTCTGTAAACAACTGAAGTACACTGTTCCTCAGTATGTTATACATATTCAGTGTCTTTGTCATCATGAGAATCACAATGGAAGGAAACCTTTTATACCAACCACCAATGTCCAGAATATAGCTAACATGAGTGCCATCTGCAATCCACATTTCAGTGGAGGACAAATCCTTTATGTCCTCATGGTTGGGAAGAATTAACATGAACTGTATTTTTCCTTTCCTTTTATATATGAATTCATCATTCTTTACTGGTCTCTCCTCTGGATTTATATCCTTCATGCTCCATGGGTTATTTTCACTATCCATGTTAACCCTCCGACATGCATTATGGATGGCATGGGAAAGCAACCTTTATGGCAATATCATGATTCACATCCATTACATAACCACTTAAAACTTCACAGGAATACTCTCTATACTGTTTTGCACTGGAAAATTACTAGATACTTTTCAGACATGCCATCCTCTGGCATGTGAATGTGCACTGCTGTATTTTAAACTCTTCCACTAATGTGGTCAGCCTAGTTATAGTTCTTCTATGACAATGATTAGATAACATGTTTTTACAACATTAGTGTCTCTTCTCTTTCTGATAGTAGAGGTAACCATCAATTGATAGCAGGTTCTTCCAATTTTGGGATTTTACAAAGGTGTAGCACTGACCCATGGCACTTCGGCCATCTACACATTTGTATCTCATTTCTTTATTTCTTTATGTGAATACCAAAAAAAAAATAAAGAAACAGGTTTTAACCATGTTCTAAAAAACACAAGTTCGACTGGCAACCTTGCTTCTTATGCAGTATCATTATTATGCGCATATATTTCCCACGTTCATTCACTAAAAACCCACCTACCATTTATTTTTTTTTTTTGTGAGAATCATAGACAGTAACCTATAAGCCTGGGGACTGCCAAAATAATGCTCTGTTACTAATATCATCTTTTTCCCATTTCAGGAATTTCTTCTCTGCAAGTGTTGAATGACAGATGAAAACAGTTAACCCTGGAAATACAAGGCTTCTTTTCAGATTTTGTAGTTGCACAAGAGCATGAAAAGAGTTTCATAACAAAAGAAGTTTTCATCCACCTTTGGCAGCTGATTCCTTGGAAGAAACTATCCCAGACAAAAAGACAAGTGATGGACTTGAAGGATCCCCATAGTTCAGCAGCCACTCTGACAAGTCAGCCCAGCACCAATTCTAAATGGCGAAGATGCTGAAGGCATTACACCTTTGACAACTGGGGAGAAAGCATTAGCTAAGTATCTACAAGAATTTTAAGATTTTTGTCCGAGAAAAGTACTGGCAGGTCCTCTGACATGGTTTTAGAAAGGAACTTTGGGTCCACACCTCCTATAGTTGCCAGTACTCCTTGAAGGCCTCAGCAGTCCATCTTGTGTCGCTGATCATCATCGCCATTACTGCAAGTCCTAAATACCCCATTCCCCACCTTGTCAAGTAAGTCAAGCCAATTAACCCAGGTCTCAGTATGGCTCAGTTTTTGACTCCCTTGGCAGTTGATAGCTAGAACCTGGAAGGTCCACACTTCTGGGCTAGAAAGCTGTTTGGGGAGACTTCATAGATGTCTTGATTTGATCAACACAGAGGGCATTCAGAGGATTCTCAAGGTTGACAACTCAGGGTTTAAAGACCTTGCTGCAGCCATCACTGCTCTCAACAAGAAAGAAACCACAAAGACAGTAACTAGGAACTGGCATAACTGGACACTGCATTTTGTTGTTTACATGGCAATCCTCTTTGAAAAATATATGCTACAAGCCTCCCCCTTTTAGCATGTTTTCTTTCCATTACTGAAGCTCACCATATCTGGCGAGAGGGCAGGTGGTCATGGTATGACCGAAAGCTTAGAAAGATAAAGGTGACAGAGAAGACCCTTTGGTGAGATCAATGATGCCCTTATATTTGGATCAATGCCATGCTGGACAAACCCAATAACTTGAGCCTTAGTTAAAAAGTCAGGCAAAAGTTAAATACTTTTGGGCATTCGGTAATGGAAAATGTTCATGACCTACTTGCAGGTTCACTCGCTTCTGCTCTCACTATGGGAAGAATCACCCATCAACCAGATTTTGGTCAAAATCCCTTCTTAAATGGCAAAAGCCAAGCTCAAGACAGTATTGTTCACCTAGGGGCAGGCATCTTTTTTCATTGCCAAAGAGGTAATATTTTGCAGGGTAAAATACAATCACAAGCCATCACATTCTCTGATCAAGATCAATAATCTCAAGGTCCTTCTTTCCTATTATCTCAACAAAAAAGCAGCATTGTTCCTCATTAAGGCCTTCTCTTTGGGTTTTGCCATTGGATCCTCTGTATCATTAGATTCTAAGAAAATGATAAACTTATCTTCTATCAAAAATAAGGAGCCTGGGGTTTACAAGTAGACTGAGAAAGAGATCCTAGTAGGGAGGGTCATTGGCCACTTCTTGCGTCTTCCTTCACATGCTTATAAAATTTCCCTTATCAGTCTAGTGCCAAAGAAGAAAAATGGTCAATGTCACCTAATTCATCACCTGTCATACCCAGCTGGCCTTTCTATTAATGATTTTATTAGCAGACATCTATTTATGTTGGATAAAGCTGCACAGGCTATCAAGGAGTTCTTAGATCCATGGCTGTGCAAAACATACAGTTAGCTTTCTGGTTTCTTCCCTTCAGAGAGGATAACTGGCCTCTGTTAGGCTTTTCTTTTCATGGTAAATTCTTTCTTGACAGGTCTATGCTCATGGGATGCTCCTTGGTCTGCTCAGTTTTTGAAACCTTAAGTTCCAAATTTCACTGGTTCTGGGAGAAAAGGGGCCTTTGAGAAAGCCACCCTCCATATAACCTCTATCCTAAGACAGAAGTCACACTCTGGTGCAAGGCTTAGTGGAACCTACCCTTGTTTTTCCACTTTTTGGCTTTAGATGCCCATGCTCAAGAGCTCTCAACTTTGGGTCAACTTGAACTCCTTGGTCCCAGAGGGGCATTCATTTCACAGGTCAACACCCTTGTGTTCTCCCATTATACTTCAGTGGCCTCTTGTTTGAAGACTGAAGAGGCTTGGTCCACTGCAAGTTATATAGGGCAAAGAGTTAAGCCCTGAATTAGTTCATAGTTTCATAGGTGTTTACTAGGTTAATGACCACAAATGCCTTTTTAGTCCTAGCCATGCATCACAAATCTCTGACAAGTTCTGATACCCTTGGTAAGTGTAAGCATGGGCTGGGAGAGGAATCATTTACAAGTTACCTGTGTCCATTAGAGACATAGGTGCCAAACCAGTGATGAATTTCTGTTTTCCCATCAAATTGTCGAAGTTGCTCTTGAATTGGGTTGGGGAAGAACTCTGCTTCACGTGGATGGAGAGCCTGTTCCATGGATGGCGTAGTCTCAGGGATACATACCTATTTCTCCAGCAGGTCCTACTTATATCACAGACAAGCTTTAAGTCTTTAGAATGGGTAATTCTGGTGCTGATTATTTTGTGGATATGCAGGCGGTCCATCTGAGTGGAGTCTGACAATGTCCTGTATGCCAGGTATAGATCTCCCCTCAAAAGCCTGTAGGAGACATAATATAGTGATAGGGCTTTGAGGAGGTCTGCATAGGACATATTACTTATACTCTGTTTTCTTTTAGTGAGGAACCTCTGTGGATGTTCCAGTTGTTGGATATGCCTGGTTAAGTACATACCAAATGGGGCATTGTACTAAATGACAGGTCTGATGAATGCCGAATACAGTGGAACAACTTCCTTGGACTTAGATGCCATACCTTTGTTTATAAGTTGCACAACATAGAATGATTTCCTTGCCACTGTAGACACATGATAATCAAAGACTAGATTACTATCTATGTGTGGCCCAGAGTCCCTGACTACTGGGTCAACTCTAAGGGGTGCATTGTCAATATGATAGTTACTAGGGATGGATGACTTCCCAAAGGATACTATTATGCATTTCTTGGCATTTAGTTTTAGCCCATGGCTCTGACACCAGTTGTTTTTCTGTGTCAGCCCCTCCTGGAGAACATTTGTGTCAGTGTGAAATTCAATGACAGCTCCTAATTGGCAATCAACTGCAAATTTAATTATCCAGAGACAACTGACATTGGCCTTGACTTCTGAGAAGTAAATGCCAAAAAGGAGTGGTCCAAGGACTGATCCCCGAGGGACTCAACTTCTGAAAGGCCTCTTTGTAGAGGTGGACTCCACAATTCTAACTTCCTGGGTCCAGTCTGGAAGGCAGTTGGCTATCCACCAGGTGACATATAGGTTTGCACCTAACCTCTTGAGTTTATCAACAATGCCAGAGTGGGGTATTGTGTCAAATACCTTGGCCCAGTCAAGGTAGGCAGTGTGAACGATTTTGCCCTCATCCATTACATTGGTAACCTTCTCAAAGAAGTCCAACTGGTTGAGTAGGCATGATCTGCCCTTGACGAAACCAAACTGGGTTGGGTTCAATGTCTGGAGGTTTACTGTATCTCTATTGATCATCTCCATGATAATTCTTTCCATGGCTTTACATATAAGACTAGTGAGACTAATGGGTCTGTAGTTTCCAGGATCTGTAGATGGCCCACCTTTGTGCAGAGGGATGACTGTTGCCTTTCTCCACTCATGAGACACAAAGCCTGATTGAAGGCTACAGTTAAATAGTAATTCCAGAGGCACTGATTGGTCATGTTTCATGCTATTTAGAAGGCATCCTGGGATATTGTCTGGGACCATTGATGCCGTGTTTTTGGTCTTAGAGAGATCATTAAGGACTTCTTCCCTAGTGATAGTAGGGGGAGTTATATTCGATGATATTTCTTGAGGGAAGATTTAGGGGGAGAGAGGAGCAATGTTGGAGCTGAATTTATCAGTCAGGAGATTTGCTATATCTTCTGGCTCAATATAGGTGGCTCCATTTGTAATGTGTACTGCCTTTGAGGTTGCAATCATAGCTAAAGAATGCTTTGTGGTTGTCCTTGGCCTGGGAGGTCAAAGTTACCTCAAATTTGGCTTTGGTAGACTTTATTTGTCCTCTGAGTTGTTTGTTTAGTTTTATGAGAGTGCTTTTATCCTGCTGGGTCCTGCACCTCCTAATTTTTGCCATGATTTTCTCCCTCCTGTTATACAGCTGATTGATTTTGAGATTGCACCAGGGTGGTCTGTTTTTTGAGTTAGTTCTGTGCTTCTTCCTGGTGAGTACAGCTGCCTCTACACAGCTATTACCATGCTTGTACAGGGTTTCTGTGAACAGTTCTGCATAGGCAGAAGTGTTCTCAGGGTTTATGGGGGGCTTGAAATGTTGCCAGGTTCTCACTTAATAGCAAGTTGTTAACCTTAGAATATAGTTCCTGAATATTCCCGGTTTAGCTGGGGGTCCAGTTTTTATTTTACTTCAAAGGAGACCATTTTGTGGTCTGACCTTACCAGAGAAAGCATTAAAGTAGGGGGTGTGCAGCACTCTCCCATATTAGTGAGTACCAGATCCAGTATGGTTGCACTCCTGGTTAGTGTATTGACTATCTGGTCTAGGGAGTTTGTGTTTACAAAATCCAGGAATCTCTGTGCATGCATGTTTGGTGTCATATAGGATTCTCAGTTAATAGTGGGGTAATTAAAGTCACCCATGAATGTGGTAATGGGTTGGATGGTTAGTGTTTCTAATAAGTTTAAATACAAGGTATGGGTTTCCTGGGTCAGAGAGGGGAACCTATAGCTTGCAAGGAAATGGTATTGGATTTTACCTATGGTGATCTGAACATGGAGCAGCTCAAGTGTATTGTTCTGTTTGACCAGCCTTGAAGTGTATTTATTTTTGATGCAAATAGAGACACCTCCACCTTTAGTCCCTGCCTGTGAAGTAGCTGGCCTAAATGTGTGGAAGGCATTATAACCTTGTACTGTCGGTGTGCTCTCCATGGCTTTAAACCATGTCTCAGTGATTACAGAGATATCAGCATTCTCTAGGGTAAAGAGAGCTTCTAGGGAGTGGAGTTTTTTGTTTAGACTCCTAGCACTGAGCAGAAATACCTTTAGATTTTCTTGGTTTTGATTTGCAATGTCGAAAGTACTTTCAATTTGGCATTGCTTAAAAAAAAGTACTATGGTGGAAGACAAGATTTTACCTAAAGGGGACAGGTGAAGACCATCCCTGGCAAAGCTCCTTCCATGCTGACAAATATTGCACCCCCTTGGAATGACACCAGAAACTAAACCAATTATTAAAGTCAATCATCTTTTGTTCATATTGTGGCAACCTCCTTGGAGAAGGTAAACTGCTGCTCAATGTTAGGCTCATACCAGCCTGAGACACATATTCCGAGAGATCCATGATGTCTCTCTTCATATAGTCTAGGGAGGTACATCTCAGATCATTTACTGCCACATCGACTATGAGTGAGTCATATTGGTAATTGTGGTTCAGTGACTGGAGTGCATGCATAAAGTGGCAGATCCTAACCCCTGACTGTAACCTTCGCCTTATTCAGCCTGGTGAGAGGGACATCAGTGTGTCTCACGATGGAGTCTCCAATGACTAGAATGTTGGATTTTGTGGTGACTTGCCATATGGGCTTAGAGGTAGAGGGTCCATGAGATGTACCTCTATGTGTTGATGTGAGTGGTGTTTCGAAAGAGTTAATTTGGGGTTGCTGAGTGTATTTGTTATATGTACTTCATCTAGGAAGTCTTTGTGGTTTAGGAAGGTTACATGTAAGTGCCTCAGTGTATGTCAGTATAGATCTCTGCTTTGAATTGTACCTGATGGTTGCAGCGTGCATGCTACTGACAACCTTGTTGACATTAGGAGTACTTTTATGTGAGAGCTTTGCCTCCTGTGGCATTGCATAAATACATCTCTCACATACTATATCAGTTTGTTTGAGAATTAATTGGTTGCCAGTAAACATGAGGCAATTTCTACATTGCTGCAGGATGCCTATATCCAACAAGCCAGTAACGGAGACAGTAGGAAGGTTCATGTCCATGGCAACAGACTCATTTTTATTGATTAGACAGCTGGAGTGAGAATATCAATCACTGTCAGGAGTATCTGATTTGCAACTATGTGGACAGTGCTTGTCACTGCAAACTAGTTGTCCTGTGTGCAATGCTGTATTGGAGAAATTTCAATTGCGCTTTTACAGGAGAAATGTCACTCAAGATGTCTGAATCTGTACAGAGGACTGCCAAACACTTGAGAGGAAACTAATGCATAGACCCTAAAAATTTAAGGTTGAAGTATTTAGGCAGATGTTCTGAAGTTAGAAATAAATCAAGCAGTACTTACTGAAAACAAAAAAAAGAGCTTGTCAAGAATGATGAAAAGAGGGGAGTCACATGAATGGCTACTGCCTGGCAACTACTAATGCTGGTCTAATCCCAACTACACTCTATTGAGATGCAATGCTCCTTTGCTTCTTCTCTCACGAGAAGCAAAATGTTAGCACCAATCCCAAGAAGAGAAGCAGGCCACAGCCTGTTTGGTGATCCGCAGTCTTGTCCCAGATGATGCAATAGTCTGTAGGCTTGTAGCCTTTTTCCTGGTAGATGAATCAAAAAGTAACTAGACCAATCAGGTACGGTAAGCACAGACATTCACTCTCCAACCAGAAACAGTCAGGAATCAATGCACTCTGCTTCTTGTCTCACCAGGATCAGAATATAAGCACAGATTCCAAGCTGTCACCTATAAAGTAGCTATTAGGTTTTCTGGTGATCAGCAATTTCAAGGAAATAATGTCACTGTACTCCTTCTCTCACCAGGAGAAAACAGAAGCACAGTGACTACTGAGAGGCTGAATGTGGACTCTCCAATAACTGGTGGTCTTGCAGTAGATGCTTAAAGGTAAAATGAAAAAAATGGCTTATCCTAAACACTGCTGTGTACACTAAGCAGTTAGATATGAAAGTGGGTAACGTAAGTCTTAGCTGTCTAGAAAGTTAAGTTTTAGTGGAGAGACACTATTTTTAAAAGAGCACAATAGATTGAAAAGGGTGGGCAATTTCGTATTCTGGTACTATAGAATTTTTATTTATTTATTTATTTACCAGGAAATTCCAACTGGACACAGGTCCTTTTTCAGTGGAGGCCTGGGGAGAAAAGCTCCACAGAACAATAAATGAGCAGAAGAGTACATGAACAATAATTGAATATGCATACAATAGAAAATAGCCGCTGTGGTACAGTGGTAGCAAGAGGTTCTCCTGTTCGATACTCAGCTGGAGTACCTTCTGTGTGGAGTCTGCATGTCCTCCCTGTGGTCGAGTGGCCTCCGAAAGACATGCATGAATGGACATGCCTTCGCTGAAGGCTGGGCATCAGGCTGGTAACTTGGCACATAACTGGGGAGAAAAGCTCCACAGAACAATAAATGAACAGCAGAGTACATGAACAATAATTGAATATGCATACAATAGAAAATAGCCGCTGTGGTACAGTGGTAGCAAGAGGTTCTCCTGTTCGATACTCAGCTGGAGTACCTTCTGTGTGGAGTCTGCATGTCCTCCCTGTGGTCGAGTGGCCTCCGAAAGACATGCATGAATGGACATGCCTTCGCTGAAGGCTGGGCATCAGGCTGGTAACTTGGCACCATAAAAATCGACTGCCAATCATTAGTGGACTGGAGTTCTGCTGTGGCGACCCCTAACTGGGAAAAGCTGAAAAGACAAACAAACATACACTAGTAAATAATACATACTGCAGCAAACATCAACTATACATACAATATGAAACATAATAATGAACAGCTATACCAATATCTAGCTAAAGGCTAGGAATAAAGGTAGGATGTATATACAGATAGTACTAAGCTCAGATACTGTTCTAAACTCATATACCTAAACTCAAGCAGATATAAAGCAGAAGTTCCACTAAAAGGTGGAACAAGCTAGAAGGGCTAATGGGATGGAAAAGGGGAAGATACTACTCACTCAGTCTCCTCTGTCTTCCCCTTTTCCATCCCATTAGCCCTTCTGGCTTGTTCCACCTTTTAGTGGAACTTCTGCTTTATATCTGCTTGTAGCAGTCCTTAAGCTTGCTTAGATGTATTTGTCTAAGGTAGGTAAGTATAGGAGAGTCATAGAGTAAAGTGGAGATTAGGTGGGAATTGGCAGCAGAAATTCTGGCTGTCTTGGTGAGGAATTGTTTGTTTCTGTACAATGCACCTAGTTTTTTGTAAACCTTTTTCATGGTAAGAGAAATGAGTGTGTCAAATCTGAAATTGTTAGTCTCAACACCAAGTAGTTTGGTGTGCTCTGTTGGGGAGATGACAGTATTGTCTTTGGCTAGAATATTAAAGTGGGAGTAATTGGGTTAGATTTAGTGGGATGGAAGTTAAGGAGTTTAGTCTTGCTCGGGTTGAGTAATAACTGGTCATTAGATAGCCAGTTTTCTACAGATAAAAAGGCTTCCTGTATGATCTTGTGGAGTTCAGGTATATTTGGAGTTGAGCAGATGAGAGTGGAGTCATCTGCATACTGTATAAGTGAAACATGCTTGGTGGCTACGAATATATCATTGGTGAAGAGTGAGAATAGTAGGGGACCAAGGATGAAGCCTTGGGGAACACAGAGTGTTACAGGAAGATAGGTCATTATGCCAGACAACTGGTGCTGGCAGGCAGTTAGATAGCTATGAAACCAATCAGTAGCTGATTGGGAAAAGGATAGATTAGTGAGAACAGAGGTTAGTAATTTGTGTGAGACCATGTCAAAAGCCTTGGATAAATTCAGAAATATAGCAGAGGAGAACAGGCCATTATTTTTATGATGAAGGAGAGCATTAGTGAAAGAGAGCAAGGTGGTAGTAGTGCTGTGGTATGGCCTGAAGCCATGCTGGGTCCTGGAGAGGAGGTTATTACCTAAGATGCAGTCTAAGACTTGAGAATGGATGCATTTCTCAAGTATCTTGGAAAGTAGAGAAAGGATGGCTATGGGGCGGTAATTGGAAAGTTCAGTGGAGAAGCCTCCTTTATGGAGGGGAATGATGTGGGCTATTTTCCACAGTGTAGGGACATAGCTTTCTGATAAGGACTGATTAATTAAGACTGGATAAGCTAGGGCTTCTGCTGCTATTTTTAGGTATTCAGAGGGGAGATTGTCAGCTGCAAGTTCTGTAGACTTAAGTTTCAATAGAAGTTTTTTATATATATAGGAGGTAGGCACTGATGAAAAAGAAAAGAGTGTAGGGAGACTATTTGGTTTTGATGTAGGGAGGGTGGGTAGAGGGTTGTGTTGTTTAGTCAAAGACAGAATAGTTTAAATAAAGTGTTTATTGAATGAGTCAGCAATACTGCTGGAGGAAGGGGGAGTGGTAGGTGGGGGGTTGCCTACTTTACCTGGGTGGAGAATGGAGTTTATTGTGGACCAGAACTGCTTAGGGTTGTGATGGGAGGAGTTTAGGGCAAACTGATAATACTGGGTTTATCTTCTTTTATTTGCTTTTTGACCCTGTTGCACAACTCCTGGAATGCCTGTCTAGAGGAGGGGGGTTTTGTTAAGCACCAGTGCTACCAGGCCTTATCTCTGATTTTCATTAGTGCCCTGGTGCTTTTTTGTAGCCAAGGAGAGCACTGTGTTTTGATTTTGGCATTTCTTATAGGGGCATGTGTGCTTAGGATGTTTAGGAATGTGCTCTTGAAGAAGTGAACAGCTTCCTCCAGATTGAGGTACTTTAGTGGTTTCCAGTCACATTGTTGAAGGGATGAGATAAAGGAGAGAGGGTTAAAGTTTACCTTATTTTGGATTTGCCTATAGATAATGGGTTTAGCACAATTTAAATGGTGTCTCAGAAGTAATGTTGGAGAGTGGTCACTGAGGCTGTCTGGTAAACAGCCAGCTAAGTATGAGTGAGGGTCTTTATTGACTAATATCCAGTCGAGAGCAGTATGTTTGCTAGAGTTTTTATTTATCTGGGTAGGTGACTGTATTGGTTGAGAGAAATCATGACGGTTTAGGTGCTGGGCTGGATGATTGTTATTACAAGATAGCCAGTTGATATTAAAATCACCTAGGATTATGGTTTCCTGTGGTAGGGAGTGGTTAGCCTTGTTCAGGAGGTTTTCCAGGGTTGGGATGTTTTGGCCAGGTGGAAGTAGCATCCTATGAGGTTGATTGTTTTATTTGGGTTTAGTTTGAGGTTGGCATATAGGATTTCTTCATTTCCAGATATGTTTAGGATCTGGATGTTGAGGTGGTGTTTAGACATTAGAGCTACACCACCCCCTTTCATAGATTGTCTATCTACTTGAAGAATGTTATAACCTGTTGGGAGTATTTCCTCTCTTTTGATGTGAAGTTTGAGCCAGGTTTCAGTCAGTATGAGAATATCAGGAGAGTATAAGGCTATGTTGGCATTTAGGTCATGGGTTTTATTAGTTATACTTCTGATATGTAGACACATGAATAGGAGGTCAGATGGCTTTTTGTTGGAAGTTAGTTGTGAGAAGAAGCGGCTATTAGGCAGATATTTAGGTGAGCAGTTGGTAATGGTAGAACCAGGGTAGGGTGGATATCACCACTGAGGGCTAATTTAGATAGGGCTGTAAACAAGTTTTATAAATCTGGTAATTAACAGTAGGATGGCCAATAAATTTAAGTAGATGGTGGGGAGTGATTTTGCAAAATGATAATCTTGTGCTTACTCACACCAGCCAGTGAAAGGAGAGAGGGAACAAGATATATACTCAAACTAACATAACGAGCAGGCAACTAGAAAGACAGTGGTGTTTAAGAACACAACAGTAACAGGGAGGGAGTGTGGGAAAAAATCTGTGTGACTCACAAGAGACAGAGCTGTGATCTCTTTTCAATTTTTAATATGCAGTTAAAAGCAGAATACAAGAAAAACACAGTGTAAAGAAAACAAATCACAGTACACAAAATAGAAAAAAGGCAATAAAGTAATACAAAAATACAAGAAATAAAATGCAAATTAACCTTTCTCTCACAGCAAGCTGTAGCAGAGTCTGGGTGAGCTTTTCCAGTAAAGCTCTGAAATGCTTTATTGTACCCCTTAAATAGAAGGTGTAGTTCCTAGCTCCACCCCCTCAGTTCACAGATGAATAACATTAAATGAACTGTTCTAACTTATGTGTGACTCCTTAATTGACCTGTTCTAATTTCTGTCTGACTCACAAGAGACAGCGCTGTGACCTCTTTTCAACTTTTAATATGCAGTTAAAAGCAGAATACAAGTAAAACACATTGTAAAGAAAACAAATCACAGTATACAAAATAGAAAAAAAGGCAAAAAAGTAATACACAATACAAGAAATGAAAAGCAAACTAACCTTTCCCCTCACAGCAAACTGAGGCAGAGTCTGGTGAGACTTTTCAGTAAAGGTAGGTAATATGATAGGTCCGAGGGGGGTTTGGTTACATACCTGGACAACCTGGTAGCTAGAACAGGCTTGGAATGTAATGATAAAACATTGCTATGGAAAACCATGGGAAAAAATAAAGCTATAAAATTAAGAAGCAAAGCTGTATTCGGAAAGAAGAATGTCAAGATTTTTTTGTGGAGATTAGTAGTAGATAAATTGCCAGTAAAAGGAAATATGCCATGTAAAAAGAAATGTGATAGAATATGTTTACATTGTCAAAAAGATGAACCTAAGTAGCATGGGTTTTTGAGATGTAAAAGAGTAAAAACGTTATGCAAAAAACTATGTCTCCACCACCTTTTTTCGAAGATATAAAAGATGTGATTAAAATAAACATATATATGATTAAATGTGGATATTATAAGAGTAGAAGTAAAGAATATGTTAAAAGACTAGATAAAAAGTTATTTTATTTTATACGGGATATATGGAATAAAAGAGTAAATGAAATTATGTTTAATGGTAAATGGATTTTAGCAACAATATTTAGTAAATTCAGGTGGTGGTTATAGAAAAAGTAATGGAGGTCTAATAGGGATGAAAATCTAGTATAAATATGAAGGAAATTATGAATATCTGTAAATAGACATATATCTATTTATCTGTATATTTGTAAATATGTAAATATTTTGTATATAAATAAAGGACCCCTCCTGTTTTTGACAGGTGCTGTGAAATCTTTTATAATCACCTGATCTCCTACCAACTCAAGCAGATGAGACCTCACTTTAATGTCTCATCTGAAGGATGACACACCCAAAAGTATAACACTCCCTTATGCTGAACTACAGTGCCAGCAACTGATTGATGTGATGTGAGAAAACAACACTCAGACTTCTGCAGCAAGGGCAAGCATGCTCTCTGTTTCTACTCTGACATGTCATTTCAATTTAAGCAAAATACATTATTTATCGACAGCCTTGAACCTGCCTTTTTTCTTGATGAAGCAACTGGGGATATATTAAATGATGGTGAGTGCGTAAAATATATTTTGCTTGAGCTAAAAATTCTCTTATGATGAAATCATCAGAAATTACCTGACACTCTGAAGTGTCCACTAATTGAATGTCACACAGATTACCCGAAATGGTATGAACTATACACATATACCCACACATACGTGTACCCCCCCCCCACACACACACACAGACACACACTCTCACACACACCAAACACACCTAAATAAGCATTTCTGGAAAACTCCCCTGCATTCTCCATGTTTGGGCTTGTGAATACCAACAGTATATGACAAGCATGGAATTTATGGTGTATGACCAGAACAATAAATAGACTTATCAATCATGTTAGGCATACAGTGGTCTATCCTTTTGTATTTATGTGTATACATGCATTTTGTGTATGCTTGTTTGTGTATGTGTGTATCACAAACAGATGAACATGCTTATATATGAATATTTATAATTATTTATATATACAATATTTAATGCATGCACACAGAGTAGAAAAAGAGCAATGGAAAAACAAGTTAACAAAGCAAATAAAGAGCAGAAAGAAAGATGGATCTACATCCTTTCATTCTACTGCAAGTTATTGATCTTTTACAACATCTCTTCAGAGATCTGTTCTCCTTTGGAAAGATAAAATTTAAAGTATTAGAAATGTTAGAGCAAGGCTAAGAATCAGAAGTGCAAGCAAGCAACACCTACTGCTAATTCCTTCATTTTCACTGGCACAGACTGCTTAAATGCTTATTATCGACAGCACATGTCATTTCATTCTACACTTAATGTAGTGAGCACCCTGTGGTCTCCACCAGAATTTCAAATTATCGCTTACGTGCAGATTAATTGCCATGTTTCTGCTTTATTTAATACTGCTGGTTCTTAGCAAATAGAGAGTTGTACTTGATAACAGTTATCATGTGGTTTAAAGGGTGTTGCTCTTAATTTGCCATTACTTTTTTCATCTTTGCAGGTTCAATGAATTGTAGGTTTGCTTAAAGAAGTTCTGTATCCTGCTATTTCTGAGATCTTTAGCCAAATATACAGCCTTTTTATCTCTATGGTTGAAATTTTGTCTCATGTTCTATAATCAGTGTGTTTGATGCTTCGACGTCCCTTGCTAAAGTAAATGCTATAGCTCTCTTCTCTGAAGCAGCACTGATCAGGTGTCATGCTTGATTAATGCTTTATTGCCTACCATCAGCTAGCATGATCGCATTCATAAATTGCAACCCGGTTCATGCAGTCTGGCTTGTATGCTTTACTATGTGTACAGAATGTCAAAAATGCTGCAGTTTTCTTTACAAATGGAGCATGCTCAGAAAAGGTCAGGTAAAGCTGTAACTTTGCGCTCTACAATATGTCAGTCCCCACACGTATATGCATACAGCTGGTAATATTCATCTGTACATTAATAATGACAGCAGAAAGCAATGAAGGAACAAGTCTGAAATTACATCTTCGTGTCACTTATATTTTTTCAGTTCTGGCAGCAAAGTTGTAATTGTAATACTGTTGCACTAAAGGACAATATCGAAAAGAAATCTCTTTGTTCCTCTTTGTCTAAGGTGACATAAGATGACTCCTGTCAGAGTGAGAATAAGTAAACAATTAGTTTTTTTCTACTGCTTCATCTATATGGGGGGAGGGAGCTTTATTGCATTTCTGTGTTTTAATGTTTATTTTGTTCTTCACATTAAGGCCAGACTATGGTGTAATTCCTTTATGAGATATAAACTGTTGGAAGTTCATTTACATGTGATCAATGAATTGAGATTCTTCCACTTTGGATTTATGTTTTCAAAGGTAGCAAAAGAGAATTTACGTTCCTTTACATTATATCACAACTGATCATCGCCCATCTCCTTTTAGCTGTCCCATACCCTCTTGAAAGAGCATGTGGGTTCAAAACCCATCAGCTACTGGTATAAGGGCCCACAACCTGCTCAGTAAATAAACTGAATATTCTCTTACTGTATTTGACAGACCATTCTCCCTACTCTGTCCATGTGATTTAAATGTTCCATTGTTCCAGTTTTCCCTTGTGGTGTTCTATACTGACATTACATTTCTTCCTTCTCTTATCTAGTGTATACTGAATATAATTTCATCAATTCCAGACACTGTTTGAATGTTTTTCCCACCATCACCATGATCTCTGTGTTGTTTTTTATTATGATATTTTCAATTTGTTTTACATGGTTATCTTTTTAGGGTCCTCAAAAATACACACAGTAACCCAGATATGCTCTCAAGGGTAACCATTAGAAATGTTGGGAACTGCTAGAGTGAGTCTCGAAACACAGAGACTGAAGAGTTGAAAAAATGGACTTACATATTGTCTAAGATGGCCATTTCTTAAATACTCTCTTTTGTCCAAGGTATGGTGATCTCGGAGTTGGTATATATATATATATATATATATATATATATATATATATATGTGTTTGGGTTGTGGGGAGCTTGCCCTTTGCAAAAAACAGTAGTTTAATGGAGAAGAATGATTTCTGACATTCACAAATCCCTTGGAGTTTTCATCTTTTTTTTTTCAGTGTGTCAGCACTCGAAATTAAAAGTGCCAACTTTCTCATAGGGAGCCATTTTCAAGAGCAGGTGAGTATAACATCTGCATCTTGATTCTGTGCCAGCAAGATACAGCAAAGGCCTTTGCTGACTGTTCCTGGTGTCCTCTTTGCTTATGTCTAATGATCCAGTGCCATTGTAATGATCAAACCAAGGTCCTTGCTGGTGATGTTTTCTAGCAGTTTAACACATACTGTAACTCCTGTGACATGCCACTCCTCGTTTTCCTCATACCAATAACCTACCTATAACCATCACTCTCTGAGTACATTATCATAACCATATTCCCACCACTTTCATTAGTTATTATAGTTTCTTATTTTGAGCCATTTCATCTTAAAAAATTGTCTTCAATGTGGTGTCAATTCAGGGTCCTCACTGAAATTCAAATTTTCCTCATGATCTAGCCCTTCCCAGTCTACAAATGTTGGTACCATTTTACAAAACTCAAAGAAATCTTTGCTGCATAACTGCCAGAGACTTTAGGATGGGAAGTCATGCGGTTTAGGACCCAAATCTGATCGTCCTTTAAAAAGGCCTCAAGCATTCTTCTTAGGATTTCCTCCATCACTTCTCCTGCAATCACTATCAAACTACTTATCTCTTACTTGGCTGGAGTTAATTTCCTGCCTACCTTGGGAAAAGACATAACTGACATTTTTGCTCATCTGGCATTTCTCTTTTGGAAAGAAACCTCTTAAAGATCTCTTTAATTAATTTTTCAGGTTACTGGTAAGTTTGCATTGCATAGTGCCATTATTTTTCTATCACACTATTGCTCCACTGTCTCCTCTTCCTACCTTTCTAAGTGCCCTTCCAGCTCTGTTCCCTTTTCTGTTTCTCAACACTGCTACCCTGGATAAACAAAGATTTTATAAAATAGTTACCTCAGGAAATAAGTTACTGAACCAAAACATCAGATGTATACCTGTGCAGTCACTGAGACAAGGTTAAGGGCCATAGAGAGCACCCTGGCCATGCAAGACTCCAGTGCCTTCTACACATTTATACCTCAAAAATGAATATAAAAGAACCAAAGGTGGAGGTTTATCCATCATCATTAAATCCAGAAATGAAGTAAATGTTTAAACCCAAGTCCAAACGAACCTTGTGTGAAAAATAAATACCTTAGTTTTCACTTGGGTAGTTAAGGGCTAAAAAAAAGTAAAAGAAATGCATTTCTTACTATTATCCAGTCCTGTGGTATGGAGAACCCAAACAGGAACCTTTTGTGAGTTGGATGGTGCTTTGCTGTCCAGAACACAAATCCACATTTATATTAAGTATTAAAACACACCATTAAGTGCTTTCGCCATCCAGTCATTACTTCATCAGAATAAAAAAACAATACAAAATCAAACTTAAATAGTTATGGATTAAACCATTAAAGTTATGGAAGTTTCAAACTTGGAAAGCAAACTGAATGAACTGGATTATAATTTTTTAAAGTATAAAAAACTTCAGCTTGAGAATTGCTTTCTTAAGGAGTGTTTATGACAAAAAATTGTTCCTAAAGGGTTAAGAACATGGCGGTTTCCCACTGGATTAGTAGACAATTATTATTTGGATATGGATTTACTGCAATTATTTGACCACCATGGCTGTGAACTTTTAGAATTGTTGATTAAACACAATTGTGTGGACATTGATAGACTAGCCATGGAATTGACTAATTTGGATAACAGCATTAGACAGGTGTGGACTATAGTATTTTCTGGTATGAACATCTGAGAATTTTTAAACGTGTTGGGGCACATATGACATTTTTACAAAAAGATAAAATATGTAAGCTTAATAGGGATTTAGTGGATTGTGCTAATGTTGTCACATATCCTAAACCTCCAGGTTCACAGGCTTGAGGTTTGAGGAAGTTTGGGCATTATAGGCAGAATGTTCACACAGTACCTATTATTTTAATAATGACAAAAATAATCAGGGTAACATCCAGCCATGTGAGACAGGGTGGATGAGGGAGGCCATGGTGGAAGAGAGAACATACAATGAAGACTGTCCAGTCCTACTGGGTCAAGCTTGACCCCCCCCCAACTGCCACTGGCTTTGGCACCCCCACCACTACAGTTACCTTTTCCTAGGAGGTCAGAGAGGATTAGGAATAGGAGGAATGAGGGAGTAATTGATTTCAACAGCAGTGGCAGGGACAGAATTTTTGGGTAACCTCAGGTTTGAACCAGTGGAGGTCTCAATATGGAATCCAACCCCAGAATGTTTACCAGGGAAGGGGAGGTTACCGACAGTGGAACAGACATTAACAGCGGAAGTTGGTAATGATAATGTAACTATTCTTTTAAATGATAAAGGGGATTTTAAGGTTTTTAATTATTCAGGTGTTAACATGGATACAAGTATTGGGGATGTGTTATCTAGATGGATGACTTTCGTACCCACATCCTACCCACACCAACTATTCTTACAGATTTAAAACTGTTTTCAAGGAAAATGAATTTTAGGTTGTTATTTGATGGCAATAATGGTGACAACCAGGAATATAGAGTCCCTAGTATCTACAGCCCACCCCTGCATCCCACTCTGGTCACTTTCGAGAAGATATGTGATCTGAATATTGAATAATTTATTTTTAGTGCAAATAGGAAGTGTTCTGTTCAGTATAATTTGAATAAGGAGGAAAGGGGAAGTTTAGATTTTTTTGAAATCCCAACATATCAGGATTATGAAACCTGGTTGGGGGGGGGGGGTTACAATTATGGGAATGGAAGATTCTAATAATAGGGTTTTGAAAATCCTTGGGACTGACACACGAGAAGGTTTTATTACATGAGATGAATGGAGCTTATAGGAGGATTCATGGACAGATTAATGATTTATTTATTGATGGAAGAAAAAGTTTGGAACTGTATAACTACTTAAATTTTACTCATCCCTTAGTCTCAGTATTTTTTCGAGTTCCTAAGATTCACAAGAATATTTATGATCCACCACTTAGGCCCATCATTGATGGAAGGAATTCCATTACCTCAGCTTGTGCAAAATATTTGGATAGGAAGCTGAAGGAATATTTGCAGGATGAGACTAATTTGTGCAGGGATTCATGGGATTTTTTGGCTAGAACTGAGAATTAAGAATTAAGATTTCTTATGCCCCCAATGACATTATGGTTACTACAGATACAAAAAACTTATATAGTGTCATCCCACAGGATTTGGGCACAAAATGGGTATGTGATTTATTGGTGGAAAAAGGTGTCCCACAGCATTGATATTAATCTTATAGAGGAACTGTTACAAATAGTTTTAGGGAATAATTTTATTATGTTTAATAATAAATTTTATTTGCAGAAGAAAGGGGTGATGATGGGGGTTCCCCATATGGAGGGGTGTTCACTAATGCTGTTATGGCTCAGTGGGAATGAAAGTTTGTGTTTAACTCTGAGTATCGGCAGCATTTTCAGTTTTACCCCTAGTTACCTGGACAATATATGTATTATTTGGAAGGGTATATAGAGTGACCTGGATGGATTTGTGGATTATATTAATAATTGTACCCTGTTTTTGAAATTTATGGTTGAATCCCAACTTGAAAGTATTTCTTATTTGGATGTATTATTGATAAAGGACATAAGTAGTGGTAGATATACATCCTGCATCATCGTAAAAGTACATACTCTAACAACTTACTTCATTACTCTAGTTCACATCCCCCTCATCAGAAATGGGCAGTAATAAAAGGACAACGGGTGAAGGCAGCCCATATGGTGACATTGGAAGAGGATTTTTTATTGGAGTGTGGATTAATGAGGGAGATGTTTGTAAACAGGGGGTATCCTGAGGTGATAGTGGAGGAAATTATTAGTGAGGTAACACGGACAAGGAAGAATGGGTATTTTAAACACATTTTGGGGGTTACAGCCTGTGTTGTGGAGCTATGTGTATGCATAGAGTATATGGATAACTCTCACTATCATGTCTTAGGTAATGATACATCAGTAACAAGTGGGGTGGATGAACGGCCAGACACGAATAGTTATAAAAGCAGTTTTATCACCACTTTATTTCAGAATGGCTTTCAATTGGGTTAGATATTAAGGAAGAACTGGGAGATTTTTGGTGACATCAAAAACAAAATGGAACACAGTTATGTAAAACCACCAGAATTTATTGCAGCAAAGCTTTCGGGTTTCCCCTTCCTCAGTGCTATAAAAGACCATTTTAATTCACATTTATATAGTATAAAACAATTAATCATATGACACAGCCAACCAATATAACAGTTAAAAACATTTAAAAAGACATAGACATTAAATTAATACAAAAATATATATCATAAAATATGTATATATATATATATATATATATATATATATATATATATATATATATATATATATATATATATATATATATGTGTGTGTGTGTGTGTGTCTATATATACACTTCCAATTAATGTAATCTATGCTGTTTTTTAGTTAGCACAGGCTTCAGACTTACTGCATTGTTAATACCAGGCTGGATATCTGCTTGTAATTTTATTATCCATGAATATTCTATATTTTCCATTGTATTATTACTATCACCTCCCCTCATTTTATGATAAACAACCTTTATTACTGTGAATTTGAAGCTATGGCCATTAGTATTACTATGTATACGTTTTGCTAGCGCATTAGTAGGAACATTTCTTCTAATCTCTGATTTGTGCTCTATTATACAAACTTTTAGCTTTCTACTACTCTTGCCAACATAGAAAGCAGGAAATTTAATACACATAGCTAGATATACTATATATATTGTATTACAGTTAGCATAGCATTCAAATTTATAGGAAAATCCAGTAGATGGATTAGAAAGCACTCTTGAATTTCTAAATAATAATACAAATATGACAGCAAGGAAAATATCTACAATGTGTGAAATAATAGCTGTTATTCTTAGAAACAATATTTTTGGTTTTGATAATACATTTTATTTACAGACATCTGGAGTAGCCATGGGCACTCCAATGGCTAATGTTTATGCAAATATTGTATTAAATCAGTGGGAAAACAAATATGTCTACAAGGGCAATGGATTTTGTGTTCCAGAATTATTGTTCTACAAAAGATTTGTGGACAGTTGTTTTATCTTGTGGAAAGGTACTATAGAAAATTTGAAGAGTTTTATTTGTTATTTAGAAGGGACAACTGAATTTCTACATTTTAAAATGAATGTATCAGAGAGAAATACTGCATTCTTGGATATTAACTTATACATGGTTAATGGAGAGGTAGAAACATCTGTGCATAGAGAATCAATGCATGCTAATAGATACACACACACAGATACAGTACGCATGCCCCCCATACATTTAAAAGTATAGCAAAAAGTCAGCTTTGCAGAGTTAGTAGGTTGAACACCAACATGGATGAATGTCTGAGACAAATGAATGATCTTAAGCAAGAATTTGTTGAGAGGGGATATGATACAGATAGTATAAATGTTATAATGGAGGACATTTTGAAAGAAAGCGCAGATACGACAGCCCCATTTTTAGTGAAGGAAGGCAAGTAATGTGTGATACCAGTACTAATAATTGAAAACTGAGATATATTACAAGTTATAACACTAGATCCAGAGGTGTAGAAAATATAATAAGAAAGAACTGGAATATAATATTATCGATGCCTGAACTTAAAAACATCATAACTGAAAGGCCATATTTTGCATGTAGAAATGAAAGAAATTTTAAGCAAAGGCTATGTTATAAAGATCTTAGATCAGATGGCACTGGTACTAGCATTAGGATTACTAGGAAAGGTACATTCCCATGCTACAGTTGTAGTTGTTGTGAAGATCTGCTATCTGACATGGAATTTAGACATCCAGCTACTGGATTTTCCTATAAATTTGAATGCTATGCTAACTGTAACATATTATTATTATTATTATTATTATTATTATTATTATTAGGTTTTTAAGGATATTTTAAATTATAGGAAAATATACAAATACATGAAAAGGAATATTTGATAGATGCCTGTTCCAGCTAGTTAGAACTGTGCTCTTTTTCTTGATTTATTTTATATTAAAAGATACTGGTTTGTATGTAATTGTATCTCATAGTCAATATTATTGTTGTGTTATTGGAAGGGTAGATGAAGTATAACACTTATTAGCTTGCATATATATTTCAGAAATAGTTAATCTATTGTTTCTATTGTATACAAGTACATTGTTAGTTTTATGTGAGTGAAATACTCCTGTCGTTTTACAAATGTATGTGGAAACCTATGCATGTGTGTGGGGGGCACTTGAATAGTTTAACCCATAACTAAGTTTGGTTTTGTATTTTTTTTTATTCTGATGAAGTTGTGGTTGGCCAATGAGAGTGCTTAATGGTGTGTTTTAATACTTAAAGCAAACGTGGATTTGTGCTCAGGTCAGCCTGTTGCCTTTTATGATTTTGGAGCTTTAGTTTGTGCTTGCATTGTCGCCTCACAGTAAGATGTCCTGTTCGATTCTCAGCTAAAACGTCTTCTGTGTGGAGACATGCGTGAATGGGCGTACCTTCATTGAAGGTTGTGAGTCAGGCCTGGTAAGTTGGTACATAAAAATCTACTGCCAATCATTAGCAGACCGGAGTTCCACTGTGGCGACCCCTAACCGGGAAAAGCCGAAAGATACAACGAAGTTTTTGCATGTTTCCTGGCTTTTGGATAGTTCTTCCTTGGATGTTAATGGGTCTTCACTGTCTGATTAGTTTTGGAGATCTGGTGGTCTGAAGTTCTGTTTTGTCCTTCTGAGTTCAACATTTATCTGAAAATAAGCCCTTGAGTATCCCAGGAAGTATTATATCTGATAATGATCAGATTCCAAGCCATAAAGATACCAAATTAAAAAAAAGATGAGTACTCACCTTTCTTCTGTAGTGGGAGATTCTTTATTGGCAGATGAGCGCTGCTTAGTTAACTGAGTACAGTAAGAAAAATTAAGAACTTTTATTAGGAGAAATCAGGGAAGTACCAGGGCAATCACCTGCCATTGACCTCATAGGGTCGTTAAGAGGATACTTTTAAACATTTTTGTTGACATCCCTATGTGGATATGGTGGGTGTTAAGCTCAGTGTGTGAGGGTTGTTGGTTATAGTTCTTAGTTTATAAATTCATACTTGTCAAATTAACAACTTTAAAATAAAATAAGAACTTAAAAAAGTTTTTTTATAACCACTTTCGAATAAAATCTTTGCACTTTTTAAAATTGTTGTTGTCAAGGTTGAGATTGTGATTAAATCATTCCATCCTTCCATACCATCCCAAATAATTATTCATGCAAATGTAATTGTTGAACGCAATTTCTTGAAAATGAAAATGAAAAAGAAAATTAATATCCTGTTAGAGCTTATGCTTAAAATTTTCTGTGTTGTATGTACCTTTGAATAAATATAGTTATTTAAAAACCTAGTCCTTTGGATTTGGATAGCAATAACATACAGTGTCCTTAATGGATCAGGAGAGTTGTTAACTGTCAACTAAAGTTTGCCACGCTTTCGCTATCTTCTTCGTCACATCTGCCATTTTAAACTCTGTTCATATAAAGTTATTTATTTATCTAAAAAAACATCTAAGGATCGTATTGTTAATTTCATTTTCCTAGCTGCAGTTAAATATTTGAATGGAAATATTACGTGTGCTGTTATGGAGCGGAGTGATAAGCATGAATGCTGTATCAATGATTTCAAATTAGAAATCGCAAAACTAAAATGCTGTAATATTTCAGAAAGAAAAATTCCAAACCACATCACCATTATATATCCAAAGCACTCAGTTAGCTATCCACCCTGTGCAGCAGGCATATACATATGTACCCTGAGTCCAAATGAAAGAAAGCGATGGCACAGTCATCATCATTTGCACAGGGTGGGTGTGAGGGTGGGGCAGCATGCCAAGGCTAACATCAAATTAGTGAATTAGTGAATTAGTGTAAGAAACACAGGTGGGCAGAAATGTGGATATTGTCAAATGCCCACTGAGACAGAATGACCTGCAACCTTTATTAATGCCTCATGTAGCTAGTATGTGTGAGAGTCTGTATGGGCACTCTAGGTGAAAGGTGTGTGTGTGTGTCTCAGTGTCTGCATGAACACAGTCAAGCTCTGTGCTGACACTATGTCCTGGCATGCTGGATAGGTTTGAGCCATGCATGTTAGAGGTATCAGTTCATTGTCATCATCCCAGACTATAAGAACTGTCTCTGCCAGGAGTTGCACTGGCACATCCACGGCCACGGTCAGATGAGCTAGTGCTACCTGAACATGAGACATGCCTGCTGGATGAGGTCTCCTCACAACTGCATCCAAGTCCATGACCCCATGGCTAACAACATTTGGATGTGGGCACCTCAAATAGTGATGGAGCAGTGGAGGTATTGCCACTACAGTTGTGGGATCAGGCACAGCCATTTTGATTAATACCAGATGATGTTGCAGCCCTTTGGCCACATGGATGTTGTCCCCTTCCCAGTGACATTCATCCGATCCATTTTAATTGGCCACATGATGGAGGCAGTCATGCATGTCAGATTCTATCACATCTGGAACCCTCAGCATGCCCTTGGAGGCCCTAGTGGAACATGCCTGTGCCTCTATAATGGCCCTATATATACATTGAGTGGCACATAATGACACCAGCATCAGGTGGATGGTGGACAACCCCAAGAACCCCTATCAACCCTCCTGCATGACACATCACCCACTCTTTGGCTATGGCCAGAGTCAACTGGCATTGAAACCACAGTAACCACACTACTTTGATCAAGTGTCTCACCTTCAGCCTGTTCATTATCCGCAGGCTCAATGGAATGGGTATACATAAATATACTGACTGTGTCTGAAGGAAACCCAGGGAATGTGTGAGTTACAACCTCAGTTTTAGACTGAACCTCTACACTCCATGACTGTGCTTTTGTTTGGCCATCATCATCATCAGAACCTACCAATACAATGACATCAAGTGGTGGGAGTGGTACACCTTTACTGTCAGGATAATCTGTGATAAAAAAAAAAACACAAAAATAAAATTACTACTTCCCAAAATACTAACCCAAAAAAATCTGAAAAAAAATGTGACGCTGGTCACAACATTGCAAATGCTAGATTAATACAGACACTCTTTACACCCTCCTCATGCATATCAATAATATATCTATATAAGCTTATTAAGAAGAAATATTTGCTTACCATGTGCAGATGTCTCAACTCTTTGCAAGGAGAATTGGCCCAGAAGAAATGAAGCAACAAAGGGATGGCTGTTAAGCATCACAATTTGAATAACACAGGGACAGTGAATAAACAGTCAGCTATATGCTCTGTAAGAAATAGCTGTAACTAAAACTTGTCAGAGTCCTCCCCCCACCTCCATGTCTATTGTCCCACTCTCTTGTATAACTATAAATTATCAGTGGGTACAGATATATAGCATGCATCACAAGTGGTAGCAGACAAATTATATTTCAGTCTACAAGAAAATATAATGCAGGAACAAAGATGAGACTTACGACCAAGGCTGTCATGAGATGAACACATCACATTAAAAACCAAATTATTTAATATGAACAATAAAAAGTAGCATAAAACAAAGTTCTAAGGTGGATAAGTGCTTTCGGTAAAAACCTTCAGATCCTCACCCATTAACCAATGATTTTTCTTATAAAAGGAGTAATAGCTAATCATCAAGAATCAGGAACAAGCTGGACCAATGAGCTTCTCAAACTGAATCAACCAGTTAGCATCTCAAGATGACCAATGAGGACTATCAGAAACTATTTCTTCTAATCAGGAGCATGACAGTCTCAAATTCATTCAGAATAACAGTATAACCAATCAACAAAAAACAGGAAGAAGCTGGTCCATTGAATACTGAACCAGCTATTTAGCATAACAAAAGGACCAATTATCTTTAATCGGGAAGCTTTTGTGCCAATAAGAATCAAGTCATGACTATTCATAGTCAGGAATATTGTCTTCCAATAGAAATTAGACGTTGACTATTCATATTCATATAAGGAAAAGAGCCAGTGAAAACACCCAGTAGAAGCAAAAGGAAACTAAGGAGCAAAATACGATGCCCATGCTGATTTAGATGCAGGCTTTCCTGAATGATAGCATGATTTTTCTTTTCTGTCAGTAAACTGGCTCTGTTTCTTAATGGAACTCTTTGTTTTTCTGATCAAGTAACTGTTCACAGCGGCAGTTGCAACCAGCCAATCAAGAAAAATATCTTCAAATGTAAATAAGGCAATAGCTATTAGTAATTGCAAAACCAAAGTAACCAATAAGCTGTTGTCAAAAACACCTTCTTATATGAAGGGAAAGAAGGTAAGACAGCAGAATACATAGCCCGTATATACTCAAGTCCGTAAAGCAATCAGCATGTTACATTAGATCAGTTGCATTTCTTGACAAGGCCTCTTGCTTTTAAAATGGGCTTAAGGGGGATAACACTAAATACGGGCCCCCACTTGAGATACTGCAGAAATCATAGCAAACCCATCCTTGTGGAAATCATGGTATATGTAGCATTACATATACTAGTTACAGGCAATTTTTAGAGACACAAAGGGGATATATTACTAGTGTCACAGGTCTCAGGCTCCAAAATATTACATCAATTTCTAAGTGCAATTCTACAACATTTAAGGGATCATATCTGGTTTCCATGTACCTCTGCGTAGTGAGCTACAACCATAAAAGGTTTATATGGCATATTATACTTCCCTGAGATTCTGCAGGCCATAGACTTTGCACGCATAAATCCCCAACTGGTGAACAGGAAAGAAGATACATCAACAGGAAAGGACACCACTCTAGCAACTGTCAGGTGTTCTACAATGCCCAAGAGATCATCTAGAATGTGTGCACAGCTAACCCTGGCAGTTATCATGACTCAAAAATATGACACAGCTGTAACATATGCAAGGTTTGCTAGAAGTGAATTTTCACAAGAGCTTCTAATAGCAGATGCAGGCTATGCACTGGAATCTTGACTCATGACAGCCATGAGAAACCCACTGAACAAGGATACAATGATACCCATGGCCTAACCACAAATATTTTGTTTGCTCAAATCAAGTTTCCAATGTCAAGACATCTCTAGTTGTACCCTGCAGTATGACCCAGCCACCATGGCCAAAATACTCAGTGTGTGCCATGTTGCAAGATAAAATTCTCAATAAACAGCTGCACCAAGGACAACAAGAACAAGTACTGGAGTTCCCAGCCACTACAGTCATGGCCAGCAGGGCAAGCAGACACAGATGATTTATCTGAAGAACAGCCAACAGAAATGAATGATCCTGGCAGATGTAGGCATGCAAAATATGCTATGGTCCTGGCCCTGGCTAAGAGACAGAGGACTGCACACACACTCAATGTGTAAGTGAAAATCTAAGAAGCTAAACACATGAAAACAGTAACAGTGATGCATGCAAATGAACAATCTTTACTTACTGTCAGAATGGTTGCATTCTGTGAACATCATATAGAATCAATGTTAGAAAAATATGTATTAATGTATATGTTTAGTGCTTATTAGAAGCTAAAAGGGTAACACATTTCATTCTATTTTATGTACAGCTTAATTCTGTATGAAATTACAAGACACTTTTCAAACTGCAGTATGCTTTCTGAAATTGCAAGATGCCCTCTGACCTAGTATTTGCTAGCACAGAAAAATTCATGTTTATGCCTTTTGGAAATTTACTGAGAAGCAGGTGATTATCTGCTAGGTCAGGAAAATAAATGAATAGAACAATGCTGTTTTCTATAATGTTATTGAACTTGAACACTCAGCTCTGTTCATGTTATGAGAACAAGCACAGCTGCAGAAAAGAAAGATACATTGAACAAAGACTGCTTGAGGAAATGAACTATAATCTGTACTTGCTTTGTGCTCGAATTAGCCATAGTACCTTGAATGGTAACATTGCATAGTGAGAAGTTGTATCTGACCGGTGGTCATCAAGGCCACGTTGTTTTTCTTAAACTTGATGTGCCAGCAGAAAATCATGGACAAACAACTGCTATGAAATAATATTGAAAGAACTTGTGATTTATTATGTCAGCTTGGTAGGCAATGTCTTGTAAGAAATGTATAAGAATAGCTTTACTTCCTGATTCTAGTTAGACAAACTTTGTATTAGCACGTTTTTGTCTCCTTGCTGCAAGATTAAAGTGCCTTAACCTGAACCTGCCATGTGTTGATCTTTTTGAAGTTGTTTTTCCTTTGACAGATTGGTTCTTCGGACCAGAAACTCTCACTTCGCCTCAGGTCAGATGGGCCAGGTGGCATGGAACCATACGGGGAAGAGACCACATCGGTTCTTTTGCTCTGAAAGACCTCCGACTGAATTGTCGTTCAAAAGAGGCCAGACACTTTTCTGATCTGCGACTGGAGAATGAGTTAACAGCTTTCCATCAAACCTGGTGATCAAGTACGGAGGCTCAGGTAAGGTGGGATTTACCTTTTTTCTGTTTTAGATCAGGGACTTGATTTGAATCATCTGTCAGGAGATTTGTTTTGTACGAGTCAGGGACAGAAAGATTGCAGTCTTGTCATAGATCAGGGAAACAGAATAGGTAAGACAGTTATTCTAGATAAACTGTGAAACAGAAAAATCGTGGTACCACGTGAAAATAAGAAGGGTTACGTAACATTTTTAACAGCCAGAACAATATGGGTAATAAGTGCACAAAAAGTTCCCAAGATCCACCGCTAACTGAAGATGCAAAATATATGCAATTACAGCGTGCCGACAATGTTAGATACTATACAAAATGGGTTAATAAATATGAATTTGATGACAAATTAGAAAAATCCTTGCTTATTAAATTTGTCAAACAGCTTAAAACTGATGCAAAAGGACAGGTAAAAAAGCAATGTCAATTAGGCATTCCTCAAGCACACAGATGGATTGAGGAAGCAAACCATAGGGAACAAAAATGTAATAATTCAAAAGCTATGTTTCTAGATAAAGAAGACAATAATTTGGTAATAGCATCAGCCCCTCTGCCCCCTCCACTTCCCGCACCAGAATATGAAGTAAGTGGACAAGCTGGTCCACCTCCGCTATACCCGGCTGTCACCACGAAGCCAAGACCGCATGTCAGAGATCCCATCGAAACTAGGTCTCGAACATGTAACTTAAGAGGGGATACTGAGTTACATCAAATAAACAAAAATTCACGAGCTATGAGTGAAGAAGAGATATGTCCACTCATAGAAGTACCAAATCCTCAGGCAGGACAGGCAAGACAGGATCCGACTCTCCTAGTATATAGACCGTGGATGCCGGAAGACATCCGGAAAGCCACAGAGGGAATTCCCCATCCAAAAGTTAATTTTAGAAAATTCTTAGAAGACTTAAAGGGCATGAGGTTAAGTTATCATTTAAATGGAGAAGAAGTAGAAAAAGTAGTTAGGCAAATTGTAGGTCCAGATTGGCACATGATCAGTGGCAACTGGAATCCCCGTGACACAGAACACAAGCGACTCCCACATAGCAGCGCAGAACTGGATAACAGAGTGAAAGGTCTGACAGACTGAATCTCTGAGAAGTGGAAGCCTAGGGCAGACTGGACTTGCATTAATCAATGCATTCAACAGGAAAGTGAAACTGTTGACAGATATTATGCTAGATTATTAGAGTGTTTTAATAACAATTGTGGAATGCAGTTACCTGAAGACCAAACACATGATTCCCTGTATGAGCAGCAGCTAAAAATGCATTTTTGAAAGGCAGTATTTTGCCCATAAGCAGCTTTATTACAAAGCACATGGTAGACCATCGTACAAGTAGATTACAGTCACTACTTGAATATGCTAGACATGCCGAAAGGCATTTTAACAGTAAAAAAAAAAAGAAAGCCCAAGTATTTTCTGTAGAAGATGGAGCAGAAGTTTATGTAGTACAGTCCGGAAAAAAGGGCAAGAAAAATGCCCAGGGAAACAAACAATCTGATAAACGATCAGAAGAGTTTGAAGAGAGAAAGAAAAGGGGTGAATGCTTTAAGTGCAGATAAAAGGGACATTTAGCAAGGGATTACAAGCAAAACAAGAAGGTAGCTATGGAAGATAAGGAGGGTGAGGACTGACTATATGATAGTCAAGAATCACTAGAAAGGAGTAACTGAGAAAAGATAAATGCAAATGTGACAGAGGGAGTAGAGGATGTGATAGAAGAAATAGAGGAAGTGCAAGAAATTGCAGATGGTGAAGAAAGTGAAATTTTAGACTTAGCATTATTGAGCCTAGAGCTCTATTTAGCAGGCACGAACCCAGAAGTTACACTTCAGGTAGAGGGGAGGGAAGTTAAATTCCTGTGTGACTCAGGGGCTTCACGGACCCTGATACATCCTTCCAAACTACCAGAAAATTCAGAATCACTTGATTACATATTAGTGAAAGCAACTAATGGGCAGCTGTATCGGGAGCCACTCTCCCATAACATAGCAATAACTGACCTTGTTTCAGGGATGACCCAGAAAAGCAAAATTGTTGTTTCTGCAAAATGCCCAGTAAGCCTTTTGGGCAGAGATCTTATGCAGATATTTGGCATTGCAGCAGTTCCGACTATGGAGGCAATGGAAGCACAGCGACAAATGGATACTTTTGTGGTGCAACCGGAGGGTGAAACATTTTATTGGTACAGCCAGGACTTAGTCACAACTGGTCCAGGGGCAGTAACCGAAGAACTGATGAACATAGCAATCAGTAAGTCACCCTCCCTTGACACTGATAAACAGCATTTGCTGCACTGTACTCTGTATTATTGTAGCACACCAGGACCTGATAAGGAATATGAGCAAGAACTGTTCAAAAACCATGCAAACAGATTAGTATTACGTAATCTGTACTGGGACACAGAAGGGAACAGTGTAGTTAGCTGTTCATTGCCCCAGGAATTCTTTGCACTCTATAAATCTAATTGATTACCACATGTTAGTTTTACTAAGGACAAGAATGTGAAATGGGCATATCTAGGAGAAAAAGTCAAAAAGTGGGAAAAACAGACAGAACTAGAATTGTCAGAACGGGGAGTACAGAAGCAGAAGTTAAATTGGATAACACAGACGCACCCAGCTGTACACTTGTAGTCTAGCGAGGACAGCTGATTAGCACTCTTACTAGAAGAAGAAGAAAATGCCTTATGGAGCATACCAGAAACTCTCTGGTCAACAAGGAGGTCAGATGTAGGACTAATTCGTACAGCAGGACCAGTTACTATTATGCCAAAATCAGCATTTAGACCTCAAAAGAGACAGTATCCCTTAAGAAAAGATGCAGAAGTAGGAATCAAACCTATAATAGCAGCTTTGCTTAAAGAAGGAGTACTGGTAGAATCTCCCGATTCACCATGTAACACACCCTTATTTCCTGTCAAGAAAGCAAACGGAGAATGGCGTATGGTCCAAGATTTACAAGCTGTAAATGATGCAGTAATACCTAGAGCACCTACGGTGCCAGATCCACACACCCTATTGAATGATTTGAAGCCTCAACAGAAGTATTTTTCTGTGGTAGATATTAGCAATGCGTTCTTTTCGATACCGATACACCCTGACAGCCAACATTGGTTTGCATTCACATTTCAGGGGAAAAGGTATACATACACGCGACTACCACAGGGGTATTGTGAAAGCCCAACAATATTCACACAAGAGATGGCAAGCAACTTGCTGGGATTTAGCCCACAAAGAGGCAGCCAAATTTTACTTTATGTAGACGACATCCTGCTGGCAGCCCCCAACCAGCAAGAATGCAGAGAAGATACCATAGCATTACTACAATTTCTAGCCTCTCAAGGACATAAAGTAAACAAAAACAAATTGGAGTTTTGGAAAAAGCAGGTTAAATACCTGGGATATGCAATATCCAAAGAAGGCAGAACATTAGATGAAGATAGGAAAATAGCAATTTTACAGGCACCCAAACTGACTACCAAGAAGGAAATGATGTCCTTCCTGGGCACGACTAATTTCTGTCGGAGTTGGATTTCAAACTATGCCTTGGAGTCTGCTCCACTAACGAACTTGATATACAAGAAGCCTATGGCAGCACAAGATTTATTACAATGAACACCAGAATCAGAATCAGCTTTCTGCAAACTGAAACAATTGATAGCATCCTCATTAGTTTTAGGATTACCGAACTATCATAAATGTTTTTTCTAAACTGTAGATTGTAAGCAAGGTTATATGACATCAGTGTTAACACAGCAACATGGGAATAAGCAACGTCCCATAGCTTACTATTCATCACAGCTGGACCCAGTGGTGTGATCCCTGCCCCACTGTGTACAAGCAGTAGTTGCAGCTGCAATAGCAGTACAGGCTTCGGCCTCAGTAGTGTTGTTCCACCCTCTCACATTGAGAGTGGCTCATGCAGTCGCAATTATTTTACGGCAAGAAAAAGTAGCATATCTTTCTCCTGCTAGACATCTTTCCTGTATGACTATACTCTTGAGCCAACCTCATATGACATTTGAACGATGTACAACTTTAAATCTGTCTACCTTGCTCCCGACCCCTGCGGATGGCACACCACACAGCTGCCTGCAGGAGATTGAGCAAAAGACACTGCCTAGAAAAGATCTAACTGATGTTCCTTGGATGATGCCGAGGTGACATGTGGACGGCTCATGCAGAAGGGGTCCTACAGGACAGAACCTAGTAGGGTATGCAGTAGTTTCTGATACTGAGATTTTAGAAGCAAAGTCTTTACCACACAACTTATCTGCACAAGCAGCAGAATTGATTGCCTTGACAAGGGCATGTACCTTGGCAAAGGGTAAATGTGTGAACATTTTTACTGATAGCCAGTATGCTTTTCCTACTGTACATGTTTTTGCACAACAGTGGAAAAATAGAGGAATGATAACATCTACCGGTAAACCGATTAATCATGCTCAATTTATTTTAGATTTGTTAGAATCTATTCAGTTACCTCAGAAAGTAGCTATTTGTAAATGCGTAGCTCATACCAAGCAACAGGATAGAATTTCAAAAGGTAATGCGAGAGCTGATACAGCTGCAAAGCAGGCAGCTTCAGCTTCAGAAGTATTTCTTTTGAGTGAGGAATTACAACCTTCTGAGATTTTAGATTTAGAAATGTTGAAAACAATGCAGACACTTACTACGAAAATAGAAAAACAGAAATGGATAAAAAGGAGCAATTCTTGAGAAAGGGCTGTACATCTCCAAAGAAGGAAAACTGATTTTGCCATCTAATTTGTTTAGATATGTAGCTTTGTTGAGCCAAGGGCAGTGCCATGTCTCAACAGGGGGGATGGTACAGTTCGTAAACCGAGTGTTCACAGCATATGGATTTACAAACTACACAAAAATTTTTTGTGCAGCATGCCATGTTTGTAACAAGCATCATGCACAAGGGGCATTGAAGCCTAAGCAAGGGAGTTTCCCAACACCACCATACCCGTTCCATACTATCTTTATGGATTTCATAGAACTAAACAAATGCGAAAATAAGAAGTATTGTCTTGTCATTATAGATATGTTTTCCAAATGGGTGGAAGCTTTTCCAACCAAAAATCCAGATGCAGCTACTGTTGCAAAAGTCCTTGTTAAAGAAATTATTCCTAGATTTGGCATACCAGAAAAGATCTACAGTGACAATGGCACACACTTTGTAAATCAAACTATACAACAGTTGAGCCAATATTTCGGAATTTCCTTAAAGAACCATTGTGCATACCACCCACAATCCGCAGGATTAGTAGAGAGGCATAATGGAATTTTGAAAAACAAATTTAGGAAATTAATTAGTGAGACACAAAAGAACTGGGTGCACTGCCTAACTCTGGCATTGTTGAGCATGAGAACTGTTCCAAATGCAAAGGGGTTAACTCCTTTTGAAAAATTATTTGGGAGGGCATACTATATACCTCAATGGAAACCTCTCATGCCTGCAGACCAGGAGGCCAACAGTTCATTTGCAGAATATATGAGACGACTTTTAAGTAATAAACAACTTTTGCAGTTAAATTCTGTTTCAGATAAAGAACAGACCAGACCATCGGAAGCAGCAGTAGTCCCAGGCACGTGGGTCTGGGTGAAAGTCATCAAGAGGAAGAATTGGACCTCACCGAAGTGGGAAGGGCCGTACCAAGTGCTACTGTCAACACCCACTGCAGTCAAGATCGCAGAGCGAGCGTCCTGGATTCATCTGACACACTGTAAATTGGTTAAAAACTTTGAACTGGACAAAAAACTTGTTACTGTTATACAAGAACAAAATGACCAGATATGGAGAAAATAGAAATACAGAGCAACCTCAAAAGTATTGCATGATCATTCTGTTAACCATACTGATAACATTAATCATTTTGCTGTGGCCTTTCCTTTTTCCAGCCACACGAGCTGAACTGAATAAATGAGATGCATTACTCATAGACTGGCATCCAAACTTTAACACTTACCAAGCAATTAAATATGTGTATGCTGAAACTTTTAATGTTTAGAATTGCTGGATTTGCACAGCTATACCAACAGCATACGGGGGATTATTAATGACTGCTGTCCCCCTAGGGGTCAATGAGACCTGGGAAAATTTGATTTTTGATACTACAACTGTGAAATCACAAGACAAAATAGCATTGTACCTGCCTGTTACACAAAAGGGAATTGTATGTTTTTACAAAAAATGATACTGTACAGGTGGGTTGGAGCAATTGTAATGTGACTGTTCCTTACAAATGTTATATCAAAGCTAATAATGCAGGTTATATTTGTGATACAAACTATGACTCATATTTTGAATTAATGCACAAAACGGTTGATGAAGTACAACGTAATGCTGTTCTTTGTAAGCAACTATCTATCATTGATAAGAAAATGTTTCATGCAGGGCAAGTATATATTAATACTAAAGTAGAGAATTGTTATTTTGTGTGTGGGAAAAAGGCATACAAATGGTTACCTGAGAATTGCTCCGGCAGTTGTTTTTTGGGTTACCTGGTTCCCGCCATACGACACACTGCAGTTCTGCCTTAGGGAAGAATTCGAAATGTCAGAGAGGTCTCCAAGAAACCTAGAAATCCAATCAAGAGACCTGAGAATCCAATGGGATGAATTGAAGCAGGCTGGAGAAATCATAACTCCGTGAAAAACAAAGATAAACTGACACACATGGACTTGAGTGACACTATTATATCGTGGGCAGGTATAGCCCCTGCATATGGTGCAGTGAAATCGATTTGGAAGCTGAGAAAACTGTCCAAACTTCTCGAAGTAATGAGCAATTCAACTTTTTTTGCTCTCAAATTAGTGACTGATGAACTGAACGCTATGAGAACTGTGGTGCTTCAAAACCGCATGGCTCTCGACTTCACCCTAGTGGCGAAAGGTGGTACGTGTGCTTTCATAAAAGAGGAGTGCTGTTCGTATATTCCTAACAACCAGCATGAAATAAACGACCATCTTGAGGTGATTCAACAGGTGTCGGCTATGACCAAACCAGGCCCAAACCCACTGACGGATTTTTTCCAGAATCTGTTTGGGGGGGGTGGGGTAGCATCCTAATGAACATCCTGATTGCCATTTGTGTGGGATTACTCCTTTTAGGAGTGTGTGTTTGTTGTGGTATTCCCTGCATGAAAAGATTAATCAAAGATTTTATAGACATGGCAGTTTCTGAGACGTTGTATCAAAGTAATGAAATTGAAGAACTGTTGAAAAATGGAACACTTTCATAAGTTTAAACTAAATGACTCTCTTAACTGCAAATTCTGAACAGAAAGAGGTTAGGAGAAAAAGCAACTGTTTATGCTTTTGAAAATAGAATAAAAGTATTAACAGGGGGGAAATGTTAGAAAAATATGTATTAATGTATATGTTTAGTGCTTATTAGAAGCTAAAAGGGTTAACACATTTCATTCTATTTTATGTACAGCTTAATTCTGTATGAAATTACAAGATGCTTTTCAAACTGCAGTATGCTTTCTGAAATTGCAAGATGCCCTCTGACCTAGTATTTGCTAGCACAGCAAAATTCATGTTTATGCCTTTTGGAAATTTACTGAGAAGCAGGTGATTATCTGCTAGGTCAGGAAAATAAATGAATAGAACAATACTGTTTTCTATAATGTTATTGAACTTGAACAATCAGCTCTGTTTGTGTTATGAGAACAAGCACAGCTGCAGAAAAGAAAGATACATCGAACAAAGACTTCTTGAGGAAATGAACTATAATCTGTACTTGCTTTGTGCTCAAATTAGCCATAGTACCTCAAATGGTAACATTGCATAGTGAGAAGTTGTATCTGACCGATGGTCATCAAGGCCACGTTCTTTTTCTTAGGAAGTTTTTTTGTAAATTTGATGTGCCAGCAGAAAATCATGGACAAACAGCTGCTATGAAATAATATTGAAAGAATTTGTGATTTATTACATCAGCTTGGTAGGCAATGTCTTGTAAGAAATGTATAAGAATAGCTTCACTTCCTGATTCTAGTTAGACAAACTCTGTATTAGCATATTTTTGTCTCCTTGCTGCAAGATTAAAGTGCCTTAACCTGAACCTGCCATGTGCTGATCTTTTTGAAGTTGTTTTTCCTTTGACAATCAACCATAGAAGACACAACTTGTAGCAACAGCATTAACCAAGATAAGTGATGAGCCTGTAAGGAAGAAGAAATGACTTCCCTCCAATGCAAGTATTGTACATGTGTAAGATGCAAGTAAACATGGCTCAACTGGACAGGAATGTCAACAGTAATTTATGAGTGATATATCAAACAAATACTCTTCAGCTCAAAACTCTGCATCATACTTTAAAGGTAGCCATTTGCAAGTCTTTTATTGCAGGTCCCTACTCTATATGAATATACACATGTAATGCTTAAGTATAACCCCCCCCAAAAAAAAAAAAAATTGATATCCAAATCAAACAGTAAAAAGGTTGCACAGACAAACCATTCAGTAAAGATTGCAAGAAAAAACCCAGTCATGCTAGAGTTTTCACTCTGTGATACCTTAATCTTCCTGTAATGGAGGCTCATGTGATATTTGCAAATTACCCCTTAAGGAAATCAAATGTTTCAGCTACATGGATTCTGAATGTCCATGACTTTTTCTTTTACTTTTCAAGTCACTTAGGTTACATTTAGGCCAATAGAGCCAACCCCCACAAGCTGTGGACATGCATTTTATTGACCTTAGCAGCATAGCATAAGTTGCTAGTACATTAACAGAATCTAATTAGGCATTATAAAATGTACTATTTCTTTAAAAAAAAATCTCTCTTCATTTAATTCTAATAGAAGTATACAGCACACAGCACAGCTACCCTCAATAACTTTCTTCCTTTCCTTATATGACATATAACACACCTCCCAGATTTTAGCACAATAACATCCATTATTTTCATCCCATTCTTTTTTAACATCACATATATTCTAGATAGTGTATAATCACCAAAGTGCTTTTCCTCCATATCACTTCTACCTGCCATCTCTGTTTACCTCTTAATAATCTAATATCTAACAAACAGCATATACCACATTTTTATGTTTTTAACAATGCAAGTAGCAACTACATCTATCCTTCATTTTCTATTAATTATAGTATTTACATTTGATGACACAGTCCTAACATTACCCCCACCTTCCTTTTTTGCAGTTTTTTGTTTTTTTGCAATGTTCTTGGGGTTGGGAGAGTGGAATAAAGGGTAAGGCGTTTACCTTACAAACACAAGGTGTAAGGTTTGAGCCTTTTGGTGGGTAATTGGCTAGTTTTAAAACAAATGGCTGGCAAGAGCAGTTAGCCTAGTGCTAATCTATGAATTTATGTTATTTTTCTTTTCTGTAGTTTCTTTCTGAACATATTGCTCATCATTAATATGGGGAGATTCCTCAAGATTGGATACATGCACGTATTAAACCTGTTTTTAAAGGAAAGGGGAGTAGGAGAAATCCAGAGTAATACAGACCCTTAAGGCTACTTTCATGCTGTGGAAAAATAATGGAGAAGTTAATATTGGATACGTTATTGCCAGAAATGGATAGGTTAGGACTTGACACCATATATCAGCATGTATATGTTGAAAATAGATCTATTTCCACCTGTAACATGATGTTCTATAACAATATAATAACAGCTATGAATGAAACATTGTGCTGCGATGTAATTTATATAGATTTAACTTCAGCATTTGACAGGGTCATACACAAAACACTAATCAGTAAATTAGTCCAACTAGGTATCGATATACTCTTATAAGATGGATAGCTGCACAGCTTACAAATAGGATATGGCAAGTATCATACAGCAATTGGACAGGTGAAATCCTTGGTTACAATCAGGGTGTCCTACAGGGCGCTGTCCTAGGCCCTTACTTGTTTAGCTTGCATCTTTCAGATGTAACTTTTTAATCTGAGGTCTTATACACTTTACATGCAGATGACCTGAAATTGGGTAAATTGATTGCATATGTTACAGAAGGCAAAATAACTTGACTAAATTGACCATCTGGGCACAGGAGAATAATATGCTGATAAATACAACAAACACTTAGCATATGAGATCTGGGAGACATAAACTGAAAGGTGAATATTTAATATTGCATACAGTGATTAAAACTGTAGATTCATTTATGGACCTGGATATATGGGTAGACCCAGCTTTGAGTTTTTCTAATCATATCAACCAACTCATTAATGATAGTTATAGAACTATTGGTTGTATAAAAAGATTTATAAAGTCTAGGAAATCAGAAATTATGAAGTCATTGTTTGTTAGTTACATTAGACCTAAACTTGAGTATGGAATAACAATATGTAAACCTTATAAGGAAACATGCATGTGTAAACTGGAGAGAGTACAGTGGAAATATATCAAGGGTATTCATGGATGTGAAAATTTAACTTATTATTAAAGACTGAAATATCTGAACTTGTACAGTGTCTCTTACAGTTTTGTAGGGGATTACGAGGCTATTGGCCCTATGGCCTGTATAAGAATAGCCATGTTATACCTTTCTTCCCTTATTGACCAAGTTGTATAGTCTATATTTGCAGCTCAAGTCTATGATCAGCACCAAATGCCCTTATCCAAGAGGGACGTAGGTTCATAGGTTCATAGGTTCATAGTAGGCTATCTGCCCTAGGGCATTTATAAGCCTAGCCAGAGTGTGTTTGGGTTTCGCCACCCATTTTAAATTAATTTTGCTATGCCCTTTTTTGAGGTTAGTATACTGTGCCTCTGTCTAACAGTGACACAGAAGTGATACCCGGGGAAAACCTATGATCTCCCATCCACTCATCAAGATTCCTCTTGAAGAGAGTCAATGAGGGACTCTGCCTAACCTGGACTGGGAATTTATTCCAGAATGAAGGGAGCCTCTGGGTTATGAATCTGTCCCTCCAGCATGTCCGATTTATTTCAGTGCTGAGGTTCAAGTCTCTCGAGCATGTAGCTCGATGGGATTTGGATTTTCTGAGGTGCAGCATGTCCATTAATTCTGGGTTGGACATGGCTTTATACATCAGGCACAGATCGCCTCTGAGCAGGTGGTATGCCACTGAGTAGAGCTGGAGTTTCTTTAACCGGGCAGCATATGGCATCTGTTTGAGCCCTATGATCCTCTTGGTGAGGTACTTTTGGGGTCTTTCCAGTTGCTGCAGGTGTCTGGTAAGGTACATCCCAAAAGGGGCATTGTACTCAATTATGGGCCTGATGAGGGATGAGTAAAGAGGCACAATGACCTCCCATGATCTAGATGTGAATCCCTTCATGATTAGGTGGGCTATATAAAATGTTTTTCTAACCAGTTTGGCCATGTGGTTGTCAAATGAGAGATTGCTATCAACTTGGGTCCCCAGGTCCCTAATTACTTCTTTTGTACTTAATGGATTACCACCTATGTGGTAATTTTTGGGCACTTTGTTTTTGCCAAAGGGGATGACTATACACTTTTTGGCGTTTAGCTTGAGGCCATGGCTCTGGCACCAGTTGTCTGTTTCTATGAAGCCCTTTTGGAGGATGCTTGTGTCATCAGGAGAGTCGATTATGGCACCCAGTTTGCAGTCATCTGTGAACTTAGTCAGCCACAGTCCTTCCGTGTTGGCCTGTACCTCCGAGAAATATATACCGAACAAGAGAGGTCCCAGGACTGAGCCTTGTGGGAAGACATATGGGTTAATTCCCAGCTGCATGGGTTTCTCAATGATGCTTGAGTGGGGGATTGTGTCAAAAATCTTGGCTAAATCAAGATAGGCTGTATGTACTGCTTTGCCTTTATCCAGGAATTTGGTGACATTCGCAAAGAAGTCCACCAGCTTTAATAATCATGATCTACACTTAACAAAGCTAAATTGGGTCAGGTCAAGAGTTTGAATGGCACCTATGTCTTTGTTGATAAGGTCCATAATGATTCTCTCAATGGCCTTGTAGATAAGGCTGGTTAGGCTTATGGGTCCATAGTTCCCAGGGTCAGTTGATCAACCCCTTTTGTGCAAGGGAATTACTGTTGCTGTTTTCCACTCTGCTGGGACAATGGCATTACTTAGACTGTGGTTGAAGAGAGTGCCAAGTGGTTCTACTAAGTCCTGTTTTTAGACCATTTAGTAGGCAGCCTGTGATGTTATCCAGTTCCATATAGATTGTGTTTTGGCCATGGAGTGTGTGGTTATGACCGGCTCTTTGGAGATACTAGGTCGATGACTGGTGACAGGTATATTTTGGGGTATTTCTGATGGGGACAGGGGGTGAAGTTCATGCCAAATCTGTTGCAGGTTGGCGATGTCCTCAGGGTTGGAATGAGTGATCCAGTCCACTACTAGTTTGGCACAAAGCTGGGCCTTCCATTTTGGATTTCTGATATAGCTAAAGAATGCCTTATGATTATCCATAGCTAAGGATGCAAGTTTAGCTTTGTAATTGGCTTTGGAAAATATCTACTCTGCTTGTTCAAGCTGTGGAGGGTGTTCTTCCTCTGCTGAGTCAGTTCCCTTTTGTTCTTAGACATTAGTTTCTTCCTCTTGTTGTATAACCTATTTATGCTTGATATCCACCAGACTGGCTTTTTTTTTTATGAATACCTTGTTTTGATTCATTCAGGTACAGCTGAGTCTATACATTTGTATAGGTGTTTATACAGGGTATCTGTGTACATGTCTGTATAGATATCTAAGAGAAGATCTTATTCAGCTACATAGGGCATTTAGAAACAACTGTCTCTGGGAATGTTTGGGGTTAACACAAAGTACTAGAGAATCATCAGATAACCTATGTCGAAGATTCTATAGGGATGAGAAGTGCACTAACTGGTTCTCTGAGAGACCAGCTGATGTATGGAACAGACTACCAAATTACATTAAAGCAGGCAACAAACTCCTATCCTGCTATTGCAAAATAGCCAGATTTGCCTCAAGCAAGCCTAACTGTACACACCATTACCAAGCAATCTCAGAACTGAACTAGCTCGAATTTTCCCACTACATCTGTTATAGCCAATTGTCTCTGGTCCACAAACTAAATTTTAAACCAAACAGCTGCCCAGCACTCCATTCCATCCTACATAATTATACTCCAACTCGAACTCTTAGATCCTCCAGCAAACAGCTCTTAAATGTAAACAAACCCAATAAAACAACTGGACAAAGTCTTTACTTTGCTAAACTTTGGAATACATTACCCTCCTACATAACTCAAATTGACTGTTTAAAAACATTTAAATCAGCTTTAAAAAGCCACTCCCTTAACAATCCCACTTGCCCATAAAGTACAAATAATAAGCCACCTTAAACCCGCTTCCTTAATTAATGTATATGTAATTAATGTACATGTAATATTATAAAGCATTTCAAAATTGGTTTGCAGCTAAGCTTTGTGTCATATATTGCTGTACAAATTTGTATATTAACGTGATCTTGAACTGTACTGTATTCCTCCTGCATTTAAATGTACTGTAAATTTCTTACTTGATGTTTTATTTAAATTTGGATTTTGTGTAAATTGTTTGTGGAGCTTTTCTCCCTGGGCCCCCACTGAAAATGGGTTTCTGACCCAGTGGACTTTTCCATCAACAAATGTCAATAAATAAATAAATAAATTATGATTTGGTGAAATAGCTTCAATCTCCTACCATTTTCTGCTTCCATAATTTGCTTGCTCTGCATGTTGTCCTCATCTAGTAGTCCCCTAGATACAAAGTCTGCCCAGGCAATAGCATTTTTATCATCCGGTTCCACCTCTTCCACCACATCTTTTAAAACATAATTGTCTAATCCACCTTGTCACAGTTCTATAACATGACTATGTTACAGTCCACTACCCACACAGCTTGTATCCATTTTAATATATTTTTCAGGGAAAGTGATAAATTATCATCCTCCTCCATCTCATCTACTTTGATAGGTCAACCTGAGATCATGCAATAGTCACTTATACACTCTCTTCCTCCTTTTACTCTATATCATTTCCTTCTGGTCTCTGGCCCAATGGTACCAAAACGAGTAAGGTTCTTTATTTACATATAAAAATAACTCTTATTTACAAAATATTTACAAATATTTACAAGTGTACAACTATATATATATATATATATATATATATATATATATATATATATATATATATATATATATATATATATATATATATATATATATATATATATATATATATATATATATATATATATATACACACACACAGACACAAACACACACACACACACACACACACACACACACACACACACACACACACACACACACACACACACACACACACACACAAACACACACACACACACACTGCAATCATACTAAATTTTATCCCTGTTAGATCTTCATTCCTTTTCCATAACCACTATCTGACTTTACTTAATATTGTAGCTAAAATCCATTTACCATTGAACGTAATTTCATTTATTATTTTATTCCATGCAACTAATATAACATAAAATAACATTTTATCTCTTCATTTAACATATTTTTTACTTCTATTCTTATAATATCTATATATAATCATATTTATTTCTTTTATTTTATTTTGTTTGATATTTGTTTACCAGAGTGTTCTGACTGGGTCTACAGAGGCCTGGGGAGGAAAGCTCCACATACAGTACAATACAAATACAGTATAATCCAATACAATACAGATTACATTGGAAATCATCATCTTCTTTCGGCTGTTCCGGTTAGGGGTTGTCACAGCGGATCATCTGTTTCCATTTCTTCCTGTCCTCTGCATCTTGCTGTGTCACACCAACCACCTGCATGTCCTCTCTCACCACATCCATAAACCTTATCTTAGGCCTTCCTCTTTTCCTGTTACCTGGTAGCTTCATCCTTAGCATCTTTTTCTCAATATACTCAGCATCCCTCCTCAGCACATGTCCAAACTAACATAATCTTGTCTCTCTGGCTTTGTCTCCAAACCTTCCAACCTGGGCTGACCCTCTAATATACTTATTCCTAATCCTGTCCACCCTTGTCACACCCAGTGCAAATCTTAACATCTTTTACTCTGCCACATCCAGCTCTAACTCCTGCCTTTTTGTCAATGCCACTGTCTCCAACCCATATAACATAGCTGGTCTTACTACCCTCTAGTAGACCTTCCCTTTCACTCTTACTGGTACTCGTCTGTCACAAATCACTCCTGACACTCTTCTCCACCCACTCCACCCTGCCTGTACTCTCTTCTTTACCTCTTTTCGACATTCACCATTGCTCTGAACTATTGATCCCAAGTATTTAAACTCATCGACCTTTGCCACCTCTCTACCCCTTGCATCCTCACCATTCTTCTATCCTCCCTCTCATTCACACACATATATTCTGTCTTAGTCCTGCTGAATGTCATTCCTCTTCTCTCTATAGCATATCTCCATCTCTCCAGGGTCTCCTCCACCTGTTTCCTACTCTCACTACAGACCACAATGTCATCTGCAAACATCATAGTCCACGGGGACTCCTGTCTGATCTTGTCTGTCAACCTGTCCATCACCATTGCATATAAGAAAGGGCTCAGAGCTGATTACATTGGAAATACTTTACAAAAAATAAGTTGAAAGATCAAACTGCTACAAGATGTTGCAATACAATTCTATACAGCTAGACAATTCTATACACTTAAAACATTACAGACAATAATAGTCACTTAAACCATACATGATGCAGACAGTGTCCAAAAAAGTAGTACGTAGGTAGTGCAATGTGTGACATTGACTGTTATAGTACATGCAAAAAATAATGTTAGTTTCAGTTAGGAAAATAGCAGCCAGAAAGTTAGTGATGCAGATAGATAGTGAGAGAGAGCGAAGAAGAATAGAAGCAATAAAGCCTGAATAGAAGCTTAAGGATATGGTATAGAAGCAGAGAAGGAGTTAGAAGAGCCTTAGGATCTTGCAGTCTGTAAGGGATTGAAATATGACAGAAGAGGAAGACCTGAGCATTAGGCAGGCTTTATGTAGGAGCAGAGCCATGTATTTTTGAGAGGATTTTTTCAAGAGGCTTTGAAATGGGTTAACCCAGGCATAAACCTGGTAGCTAGAGGTAGTGAATTCCAAAGTATAGAGATAGAGTATGATACAGAGAGTGACCAGGTTTTCTTGTGGGTTTTCAGAAAGCTAAGAGATTTTTGTTTTCTGATCATAGGGATCAATTTAGTGTGTAACCTGTGACTAGATTGGCTAGTGCAGGGCAGGAAGTAGGCTTGAAAATAAGGTTGTGCAAGGTGGATATCTGAATAAAGGTAAGTTGGTTTTGGAGTTCAAGCCAGTTTAATTCTACGAGTGGTTTACAGTAGTGTGTGTGATATTTAGAGTTTGTGACAAACTTTGCAACTTTGTTGTAGTACTGTTCCAACTTGCTTAGGTAGAATTTTGTAAGTTAGTTAAGATAGGGGCACCATAAAGAAAGGAGGGAAGTAAAATGTTTTAGTAAGGGTAGTTTTGTTTGCTTCAGTAAAGAAATGTTTGTTTCTATATGAGTCCCAGTTTTTGATGAGTTTTCTTTATATTTTGCTGTATATGGGGGTCAAATGAAAGTTTATTGCCAATGATAACACCTAGAAGGTTGGTTTCCTGCACTATTTATCTGACAGTGTTGTTAGATGCAAGGATGTAGAAGTGATCAGTGACAGGGGAGGTGTTTCGGGGATATAAAAGTACCAATGTTGTCTTCTTTGGATTAAGAAAGAGTTGGGCATTTCTTAGCCATGATTCTATTGCAGTAAAGGACTGTTGAGTTTTTGAAAGTAGTTCTGGTAGTGATTAAGCAGTGCAGATTATGGTGAAATCATCAGCGTACTGAATGAGGGTCCCAGGGTGAGAGGCAGTGTGAAGGTTGTTTGTGAAAATGTTGAAGAGTATCCATGTTTATTTTATCTTCTTTTATATCTTAAAAAATCTTCTTTACATATTTTTTCCATAATTTTTTAAACTCTTTCTGTTTCAGAAACATATGTTCCATAGTTTCTTTTTCTTGACAATGTAAACATATTCTATGGGCTGGATTTACGAAAGCTTGCATGGAGTTGTAGAGTAGTGTAAGACATCAAACAGGAAATATATGTCTGCCGTGCGATCCAGAAACAGCCGGCAGGGGCGTGCACAAGAGCTGCTAAAGCTACTCTTCCACGGACAGCATCGTGGTATGCAAATGACCTCATTTGCTGCTGAAAGCTATGCAAATGAGGTAAATTTGCAATCCAGGAAACACTAACCTGTCCGTGGAAGATTAGTGTTATCTGCAGAAATGTACTCCATTGGTAACGGAGTACTGTTCTGCAAATAGCTAAACGGAGCTATGACAGCTCCAAATAAAGGATGCATACAGTTGAGGAAGCATGCCAATGGCCAAATATAAGGCCACTGACATTTATAGCGCAGCACTGTGCAAACTTGCGGCACTTTAAAAAACAAGGAAATAATTTAAAAATAGCCAAAAATAGACATTTTCACAAAAAGCTTATTCTGCCATGCAGGTGAATGGCAGGCTGAAGACAGCATGGCCACTGAGTAGTGGTTGCTAAGGGGGGAAAGCTCAGTGTGAGAGATGTAACAATGCATTAGTACACAATCCTATGCAAATGAGGATAAGGATAGTGAATCCCAATTTTACCTAGCATGTGAGCCATGTCCCAAGAGTGTAAGAGTAGGAGTAGGTGAGTAGTAGAGTAGAATATAGGTGATATCATGAGGGTGTGTGTCAGAAATGCTGTAAGCTAATTGGAGCACAGTGGCTTGTGTTTGCCCTGCGTTGCTCAGGATTGCAAGAGGCATGCCTACAGTTGTCCTATTTGAAAACCTGAAACCAAAGGTGCACACTGTTAAAAGATCAGAAATTTCTTGCAAACATGCACACAGTGTGTGCGCTCGTGTGTGCACATTGCGCTTGTTTGTGCAGCACTGCCCCGGGCAGAAACAGAAAGGCAAAAGGAAGAAAAATAAGTAGTAGGAAGTTAACCAAGGAGAACTAGCAGAGCTGCCAGGTGAAATATATCAGAATCAGTCAATTACACAGGCAGCAAACTAGCTCAGCCCAGCCCAGCACTTTAAACTCTACAAACAGCATTCCCCCCTGTTTTTTTCAGAAGAACTGTGCAACACTACAGTATACAAACAGGGAAAGCTTAAAAAGCTTAAGTCAGACAAAATGTTAGGGGCTGCTCTTGCTATCATAAACCAACATTTGCAAGGTGCTGAGGGTGGTGATGTTGTGAATGCTGCTGAGCAACCCACAGTGAGAAGATGGAGAAGAGTTTACAGACCCAGGGTAACCTACCAGGGGCTACATGAGCTGGACATAGTGGAGCGCTATAGGGTGGACAGAGACCTCTTGCAGCAAATTGTTGAGCTGTGCCTGCCACGCCTCACACACAGAACCAACAGGGAGGAACCCATCCCAGTGGATACCAAGGTATGTGTTGGGATAAGAATACTAGCTACAGGTAGCTTCCAGAGACCAACTGGTGATATGATGGTGATTTCACAGGCATCAGCATCTTGGGCACTGCACCAATTCCTGGATGCCATGTCAGCATATGTCGGTGACCACGTATATTTCCTCAATTCCCGTGAGGCATTGGCCAGCAATATGCGTCTTTTCCACCAAATAGCAGAATACCCTGAGGTAGTGGGTGCAATAGACTGCATGCACATATGCATCAAAGCACCACCCGATAAGCAGGGTAGGGTCTACATCAACCGCAAGGGCTTCCCCTCCATCAACTGCCAGGTCATGTGCAGTGCCAAGGGCATAATATTGAATATGTGTGCTGGCTGCCTGGAAGCTATCACGATTCCCACATCTGGCATCTGACGCAGCTGTACCAGAGATTTGCCAATGGAGACTTCCCTGATGGTCACCTAGTGGGGGATGCTGGATGCGCACTGGAGGCATGGCTGATGACACCCATCAGAAATGCACAAACACCTGAACAAAAACTCCATAATGAGGCACATGCATAAACAAGAAACATAATTGAGCATGTGTTTGGGATGCTCAAGTCACGGTTCCGGTGCCTGGACACATATGGTGGAGCCTTGCAGTACTCACCAACTACATGTACCCAAATTGTTATGGTATGTGCCATGCTACACAATATGATCCTGCGGAAACAGCTGCAGCAGGAACAGCATGGGGCAGGGCCAAACAGCTCCCACCATTACCAAGGCCTGCACAGGCACAGCATGACTCGGAGGAGGAACAACCTGAGCCTGGCCCAGTAGGCAGAAGGAGGCATGCTCTGTATGCCCTGGCCTTGGCAAAGAGGCAATGCATAGCACATACACTGACACAGTAGGAACCCAGGAAATGACACCTGTCCCTGACTCACACATACAGTAAAAGGGATGCCTAACTTGACACTACCTGTTTTCAAACATGTATAGGGAGTGTACTATGTGCATCCGACACAGGCAGCCCTGCAGCACCACCTGAGGCATGAGTGCCCTATTTTAAGCAATATAAAGTACTGCTAAGCACATTTTACCAGTATTGAGAATATTTAAATACAATTGGGGGTAGGTGTGCACCGCGCTAACCAGCGGAATGTTGGGCAACGTCGGGCAAAGTTGGGCAATGTTGGGCAAAGTCGAGCAAAGTTGGGTAAACATGCTCACACCTGCTTTACTGTTCCTTAACCAGTCAGGTCTGCCCAGCAGAAAAATAAAAAGCAGTGACAGGGCTCAAACTCAGGATACTGTGCACAATAGTCACAATACTGAACCACTAAGCCATGACAGCATTTCACTGGCACAGACACAACTTAAGTCACTCACACATACAAGCTGGGGGGGTCACATACCTAACAGTCACAGCCAGCAGGGAAATTGTAGAAAAATGCAAACAAAAACAAATGCTGTATCGTGCCCTCTGAAGAGGCATATGAGTAACCTCCGCCCAGGCCTATGCAGACAGATAACAGCTGGCCAGGCAGTGTGATGTGGGTTGGGTAGGCTCTGAAGTCATAAACTAATATGCGTGTAATTGGAAGCTAAGGTCTGTAGTACAATGGTATGCGTCAAGCCAGTACGACAGGCAACAGTACAGACTGAAATGGAGTACCTGACATAGCAGTGCAGGCCTAGCAAATGTGTATAAGTGTCAGGTGTACTTTTCATCCTATGTACACCCACAGTAATAATCAGGTGTGCCTCCCCAGGTAGAAATGTACAAATAATAGCTGTCCCCCCGTATGTAGAAATGTGGATAAGTCTATGCAAACTGACTCATGGAAGCCCTGCAGGCACAGTGTGCTTCCTGTCGATGTACGATACAAAGATGAGCCCTGAAGTAAAAACCAACTTGATTTTTCACACACATATAGTATATATGCCCATAGTGGGCATGCTCACACACTTAAACAAATTTAGCAAATTTCAGTCAGCAACATACTGAAACGTCATAGTGGGCATGCTCACACACTTAGGCAATGTCTGAGTACAGCAGTGGGCCACACATATCTGGCAGTTGCAATTCTTACTCCAGACACTTGTCACTATTCACCAATCCTGCCTTGCACACACAGTGATATGAAAACAGACCCATATAATAGATTGGACCCCTGTCATAATCAAACTATGTACTACAAGTACTTAAGTTGTTCAAAGAAAGTGAAAATCCAAAGAAGATCAATACATCTCTGATCAGTATCATCAAGAAACAATGAGCACTCTTAACATTATCCAAGCCATGTTCTGGCAAAAATATTGCCAAAGAGTACAGTGAGAACCATGAAGCTTTTTTTCGCTATGTCATAAATATCAATGTAAACTCATACATGTTCTGAGTCAGTGCAAAGTGTAAATGAATACATGTACATGACTGACATTGCCACCATCTTGTCAGACAGGTTCCTACATATTTACCCCCCTCTCACTGACAAAAGAGCCTATTACCATACCCGGAGATTGTGAAAACCCAGAAATCATATATACAATGGTTAAACAGCTCTATCCAAACCTAAAAACATGGCGTCTATGGGATGACATGGTTTCCCCTGGCTGTGTCATATGTGAACTCCAAAGTAAACAGACCTTGCACCTGAACAGTCTGTTGAGATTCACCCTATGTACAGGATATGAAACTGTTGAATGGGTTACAGCAATATTTGGCACACTCCACAAGTGATGGTGCACAACAGACCATGGGAACTATTGTCTTATACGCCTAATAAGTCTCATCTGCAAGGCTATGAAGTCCATCATTATGGAACTCATAAACAGAGCTATTGGGAGCCTACAAACACCCAACCCTACCCATTTTGGTTTGGTAAGGGGCAGATCATGGTTCCTAAACCTGCTACACAGTTTTCAAGGCAGTTACCCAGGATATACATCAATCAAATGAGCTACACATGGCCTACATGGACCTTGAAAAGCCCTTTTCCAACATTCCACACATGTTGTATCCACAAAATCAACCACCTGTGCATAAACATGTATGCCATCTGATGGATTGCTAACTGGGCCACAGATAGATCTTACAAGGTAAGAATTGTGGTCTCCCTGTTGGACTGTAAGCTGGTAACAACTGCTGTCCCCCATGGCTCAGTCCTGAGACCCCTCTTGTCTGATGTATACTTTTCAGAAATAGTCAAACATGAGGGCTATGGTTAGCAAAGTTCATGGATGACTGCAAAAAGGTTGTCATAATCGATGTTTGGGACAACAGAGACATACTTAAAAAGGGTCTCAGTCAGACAGATGTGGTGTCAAAATTATGGCCGCGAGCTACAGTCATACAAATACCACATAGGTGCCAACACCCTAAATATGGAGGCAATAATAAGGCATCTATGGACACATGTGGATAGTCATCTCTACTTCTAGAAACTCATTCACAAAGTGGTTAGAAAATCATGTTATGTGTTCCCACAAATTGCCAAGGTCTTTGCATGTAGGTCAAAGGAGGTTCCCTCTATTCATCAGTCATCAGACCCATCAGAGAGTATCACGGCACACTTGCGATGAATCTGACTAGGCACCTTCAGCAGCTGGAAAGACCACTGAAGTACCTCAACAAGAGGATTACTGGCCTCAAACAGTTGCCCCATGCAACAAGACTGAATTTAACTCAATCTGTACTCTGTTGCATACTGTCTACTCAGGCGATCTCTGCCCAACAGACAGATCCATGTCCAATGCAGAACTGATGTACATGCACTATCTGAAGTAAACCCAAGCTCACTGTGCCCCATGCTCTAGGGATATCATCATCACAGCAATAAACAGAACATGTTGAAGGGATAGATTCCTAACTCACACACTTCTCTTGCTTTGGAATAGGCTCCCAACCTACATTAAGCTGAGTCCCTCACTAACACTCTTCCAGAAGAGCATTGATGAGTTTATGTGAAACTGAACTGTCACACCATGGATCACTTCATCAGCTCTACTACACAGAGGCCTAGGGAACTAACCCCATGTGTGTTGATAGCTGCACACTCTGGCCATACTAATATACGCCTTCAGGCAGATAGCCTATTACCTACCTATGTACCTATATATATGTAGGGGGAACAGAGTGTAATAAGCCAAAATGGATGGGCAGAGATGTGTGTAAAAGGGTGACCATGACAGGGAGCCATCCAGGACTGCCCCACCCAGCACAAATCCCAATGGCACAAAAGACATGAGGTGCACATCTCACCCACTGTACATAACAGCCAACAGTATCTGTAAGCATTACAGTGTATGTTAGGTTCATGTGCCTGCTGTACAACATGATTGTAGAATGAAGTACACATCTACTATCTGCAGACATGTACCTGTCACATAGGTTCATAGGTATGTAGTAGACTATCTTTACGAAGGCATATATTAGCCTAGGCAAGTTGTGCAGCTTTCACCACCCCATTGGGTAGTCTCCTAAGCCCTAGTTTTAATAGCTAGTACCCTAAGCCTCTTTCTACTGGGGCTGCTGATGTGATGCCTGGTGTGAATTGTCTGTTTCCCATCCACTCATCAAGGTTCCTGTTGAAGAGTATCAGCGAGGGTCTCTGTCTGATGTACATTGAGACTCTGTTTCACAGTAAGGCAAGTATCTGGGATGGTACTCTATCCCACCAGCATATTGTATTCATTGTTGTGATGAGGTTCATATCTCTGGAGTGTGTACTATGATCAGTTTTGTTATCCGTAGATGGAGTATGTTCAACAGTTATGTGTTGGACATGGCTCTGTATGTTAGGAAGAGTGTGCCTCTGAGTAGGTGGTACGCAATGACGAACAGATTTAGTTTTACCAGTTGTGTTGCATAACACAACTGTTTGAGGCCAGTAATCCTCTTAGTGAGCTACCTCTGTGGTCTCTACAGCTGCAGGATATGCTTAGTCGAGTACATCCAAAATGGTGCATTGTACTCAATGATGGGTCTGATGACTTAAAAGTAGAGGGCCACAACTACCTCTTTTGATCCTGATGCAAACCCTTTGTTGATTAGATGGGCCACATAGGATTTCCTAATCACTTTGGCAACATGGTTGTCAAAGGAAAGATGACTATCTACTTGTGTCCCCAGATCCCTTATTACCTTGTCAGTTTTTAGGGGGTAACACCTATGTGGTAGTTTGTGGGTACTTTGTTTTCACCAGTGGGGATTACCATGCATTCTTTCACATTGAGCTTGAAGCCATGATTCTAACACCACACATCTGTCTCATAGAGTCTCTTCTGGCGAATATTTGTGTCATCCGGGGAATCTATTATGTCAAACACTTTACAGTTCCCAGCAAACTTAGTCAACCACAACCCTCCTGTGCTGGCATGTACTTTTGAGAAGTCTATACCAAACAGGAGGGACCCCAGAACTGAATCCTGCGGGACACCAGTTGTTACCGGTGTACAGTCTGACATGTAGCCAGCAACTCTTAATTTGTGGGATCTATCTGTGAGCCAGTTTGCAATCCATCTTGTGATGTATGGATTCATGCCCAGGTTGGTGAGTTCATCTATGATACCTGTCTGGGGAATGGTGTCGAAAGCCTTAGCGAGGCATAGGTAGGCTGTGTGGAGCTCATTTCAATCATCTGTAGCCTGGGTAACTGTCTCAAAGAAATCCACCCAGTTCAGGAGGTGTGATCTGCATTTGACAAAGCCAAACTGGGTGTATTCAACTGTGTGAAGGTTCCCAATGTATTTTTTGTTGACTTCCATTATGATTGGCTCCATTGCCTTGCAGATCAGACTCGTCAGACTCATACAGCGTGAATGCCAAGGGTCTTTTGTGGCCCCACTCCTGTGGAGTGGGAAGAATGTTGTTGTGCAACATTCTATGTGTACATATCCTGTAGAGAGCATGTAGAGAGAGGTGTAGGTATCCTTGATGAATATGGATACATCCCCACCCTATGTGCTATGATCCAGGTTTTGATGCTGGCAGGTATGGAATGAGTAGTATCCTGGTAGTGCTGGTGTGCTCTCTGGAGCCTTGAACTAGGTTTCTGTTACTGCACAGATATCAATATTCTCCATATTGAGAAGTGCCTTGAGTGTGTGCATTTGGAGGCTGAGACTTCAGACATTTAGCTCACTTTGTGGTTATTTGTGTTGGTTACAGGGTTTGGTTTATCCTGAGTGACCGGTGTTCCACACCTGAAGTCAATGCCTCATTGGTCTGATCTGACCATAAGATAATTACCCTGCATATCCACATTCTGCCCCCACCCCCCATTAAGGAAACCATGTTAAAAAATTTCTCCAAAGCCAACTTCATGCTTCTTAAGACAGAAGTGGTGAACTTCAGGACACCCATGCAGATGGACAATACAGTTACGACTACTGAATCCTACACAATTGCACTTTATAAGCACTTACATGAGTGCATGGATCATGCTATCCCAAACAGAACCAAGACGCTATCCTCCAAGAAAAGGAAGCCAATCTGGTAGTCCCATGCCATAAACAAACTGTACAACAGAAGGAAGAAACTGTTGCAAAGAGGGTAAAATCCCATGAGTGGAGGAGCTCCCTGGTCAGCCTCAGTAAGAAGCTGCGATCCCTTATAAAATCCTCCAAAGCTAGTTATGAAAACAAAATTGCCACTGATTTTAAAGACAACCATAAAGCATTCTATTGCTATGTCAAGAATCTCAATGGCAACTCTCAGATCTGCTCTGAGTTACAGCACAATGGCACTAAATAAAAAGACCCAACTGATATTGCCAACATCCTGGCAGATAGGATTAGTGCTAACTTTATCCCCCCCTCTCACCCATGAAAGATCCCATCTCTATACCGGAAGAATGCAAAGTTGCTGACATCACGGCTGCACAGGTAAAAACCACACTCTCCAAAGCCAGGAACACAGCATCCATGGGACCAGACAACATCCCACGCTGCATTCTACACGAACTACAGAATGAACTGGCACCACACTTAAGTACCATGTTCAATCATAGCCTCACCTCAGGCTTTGTGCCTGCTGAATGGCACACTGCAACGGTTATCCCACTACACAAGGGGGGAGCCACCATGGACCCCGGGAACTAGCGCCCCATTAGCCTGATGAGCCTGGTCTGCAAGGCCATGGAATGTATCATCATGGAACATATAAACAAAGACAATGGTAATCTCCAAACTCTGGACCACAACCAGTTTGGGTTTGTAAAAGGCAGACCATGTCTCCTAAACCTGATAGACTTCTTTGAAACAGTCACCAAAGCAGTAGATAAGGGTAAGGCGATTCACACAGCCTATCTAGATCTTGCCAAGGCTTTCAACACCATCCCCCACTCTGGAATTATAAATAAACTCACTAAACTAGGTATAAATCCCTATGTCACAAGATGGGTTGCCAACTGTCTCACTGACAGAACCCACACTGTGAAAGTAACAGACTCCAACTCTGACTTCAGACTAGTGACAAGTGGAGTACCACAGGGTTCAGTCCTGTGTCCTGTCCTGTTTGGTATCTAATTCCCTGAAGTACTGGCTAACACAGAAGGTATTTGGCTAATGAAGTTCCCAGATGACTGCAAGCTAGGAGCCATAATCGAAACTACTAACGATGTGGACATCCTACAAAAGGGCCTACCTGAGACAGATGCCTGGTGTCAAAGCCATGGCCTCAAGCTCAATACCAAAAACTGCATTGTCATCCCCTTTGGTAAAAACTCTGTACCCATGAACTACAACATAGGCGGTAGTATAATTAACACTGAAAGTGTGTAAAGAGACCTTGGGACACATGGACAGTAGTCTCTCCTCTGATAATCACATCGCCACAGTAGTCAGAAAATCCTTCTACGTGGCACACCTCATCACAAAAGGTTTCTCATGCAGAAAAAAAGAGGTCATTCTTCCCCTCTATTCATCACTCATTAGATACATTATAGAGTACAACGCCCCTTTTGGTATGTACCTCATAAGACATCTACAACAACTGGAAAGCCCTCAGAAATACTTCACAAAGAGGATTACTGGCCTCAAATACATGCCTTACACAGACCGTCTCAAAACACTCCAGCTATACTCTGGCGCATATCGCCTACTCAGAGGTGATCTCTGCCTAACATGCAAAGCTATGTCAAACACAGAGCTGTTGGACATGCTCCACTTAAAGAAATCCCAATCCCTCTGAGCTTCGGCCCCAAAACCCGGACCGAAATACAAAAGGAGGGGTGTATCCATTTTCATAAAGGATACCCACACCTCCAGGTTAGTGGCACAGCACGAGGCCTCAGAGACCATCCATGTGCAACTAACAGTGGGTAAATCTGCTTATCAGATCATAGCCTACTACAGATCACCTACCTTGTCTCAGGACCCTCACTCAGCATTCCTGAGAATACTGGAAAATATAAAGGTTTTACCAAACACCATGATATTAGGAAATTTCAACTACCCAAACATTGATTGGGAGGATTACTCAAGTACAAACTCCTTTGCCCAATACTTCCTAGAGTTTATAAGCTCAAACACCCTGGAACATCTGTTCACCACGCCCACTAGAGGTGACAACATACTGGACCTGATCATCACCAACATGGGGGAAAAGTGTTCCACACCAGAGGTAAACCCTCGCTGGTAAGATCAGATCATAAAGTAATCACACTGGACATCCATATCCCAACCCCACCCCCAGTCAAGGAAACCACTGTGAAAAACTTTTCAAAAGCAAACTTCACACTTCTCAAGACCGAAGTAGAAAGTTTCAAAGCCTCCTTTATACAGGATAATGCTATCCAATCCACAGAATCCTTTACAAGTGCATTCTATGAGCATCTACAGGGATGCATGGATCGAGCCATCCAAGTAAAACCAGACTCACTCCTCCAAAAAGAGGAAACCAGTCTGGTGGTACCCAGCCATAAATAAGCTATACAAGAGAAGGAGGAAACTACTACATGATAGAGCAAAATTCCAAAAAGGAAGGGCATCACTGATCAATATTAGCAAGAAACTAAGATCACTCATAAAATCATCCAAGGCCAATTTTGAAAGAAAAATTGCCAAGGAATCTAAAGATAACCACAAAGCCTTCTTTAGCTATATCAAAAATTTAGGTGACAACTCTCAGGTATGCTCTGAGCTACTGCAAAATGGCAATAAATACACTGAACCAACTGACATTGCCAACATCCTGGCGGACAAGTTCAATGCAAACTTCACCCCCTCACCTCCAAAAGGGCCCGTGTCCATCCCAGAAGAATGCAGAGCCCCAGACATCATGGGCATGCAGGTAAAAGCAGCCCTCTCCAAAGCTAAGAACATAGCATCAATGGGACTGGGTGGTGTCCCAGGCTACGTCTTACATGAGCTCCAAAAGGAACTAAGCCCTCACCTAAATTCACTGTTCAGACTCAGCCTTACCACAAGTTATGTACTCAAAGAATGGCGTACAGCAACAGTCATCCTGCTCCACAAAGGTGGTGCCACAACAGAACCTGGGAACTATCGCCCTGTAAGCCTGACCAGCCTGGCCTGCAAAGCTATGGAGCGAATTATCATGGAACTCATAGCCTGCAAAGCTATGGAGCAAATTATCATGGAACTCATAAACAGAGACATTGGGAACCTCCAGACACTGGATCCTACCCAATTCTGATTTTTTAAAGGCAGATCCTGCCTTCTAAACCTAGTTGACTTCTTTGAAACAGTTACCAAGGCCATAGATGAAGGGAAGGTAGTCCACACAGCCTACCTGGACCTCGCTCAGGCCTTTGACACCATTCCCCATTCTGACATCATAGACAAGCTTACCAGCTTGAACATTAACCTCTATGTCATGAGATGGGTGCCCAACTGGCTCATGGATAGAACACACATGGTTAGAGTTGCGGGTGCCATATCCGATTCTAAACCAGTCACAAGTGGAATCCCACAGGGCTCGATCCTGTGACCCCTCCTGTTCAGCATATACTTTTCTGAGGTAAAGGCAAGCATAGGAGGACTATGGCTGACCAAGTTTGCAGTGACTGCAAACTGGGGGCCATAATAGACTCTCCGGCTAACACAGACATCCTCCAGAAGGGTCTTACAGAGGCAAATACCTGATGTCAAAACCATGGCCTCAAGCTGAATGCCAAAAGATGCATAGTCATCCCCTTTGGAAAAAAACAAAGTGCCCATGAATTACCAAATAGGTGGTAATCCACTAGGTACGGAAAATGTAATTAGGGACCTAGGGACACAGGTAGATAGTAACATCTCCTTTGATAATCACATTGCCAAAGTGGTTAGAAATTCCTTCTATGTAGCCCACCTAATCATGAAAGGATTCACCTTTAGATCAAGAGAGGTCATTGTGCCCCTCTACTCATCACTCATTAGGCCCATAATAGAGTACAATGCCCCATTTGGTATGTACCTTAATCGGCACATGCAATAGCTGGAAAGACCACAGAAGTACCTCACCAAGAGGATCATGGGCCTCAAAGAGATGCCCTATGCAGCTCAACTAAAGAAACTCCAACTCTACTCGGTTGCTTAGTGCCTGCTCAGAGGTGATCTATGCCTGACGTACAAGGCCATGTCCAACCCAGAATTAATGGACATGCTCCACCTCGAGAAAGCCAAATCTCTTAGAGCCACATGCTCCAGTGAATTAAACCTCAGCACAGCAATAAACAGGACATGCTGGAGGGATAGATTCCTGTCCCAGAGACTTTCCTCGCTCTGGAATAGAATCCCAGTTTATGTTAAGCAGAGCCCCTCGCTGACTCTCTTCAAGAGGAATCTTGACGAGTGGATGGGAAATCGTAAATTTACCCCTGGGATCACTTCAGTGGCCCTGCTAGACAGAGGCCCAGGAAACTAATTTAAAAGGGAGGCAAAAGCCAACACATTCTGGCTAGGCTTATAAATGCACTTGGGCAGATAGCCTAGTACCTACCTATGAACCTATGAACCCACGCTCTAGGGACCTAAACCATGTCACCACAATAAACAGAACATGGCGGAGGGATAGATTCCTGTCTCAGAGACTTCCCATACAATGGAATAAACTACCTATCTATATCAAACAAAGTTCCTCATTAGCACTCTTCAAGAAAAATCTTGATGATTGGATGGGAAATAGGAAATTCACCCCGGGGATCACTTCTGTGTCCCTGCTCTACAGTGGCACTGGAAAATAAATTTCTTGGGTGGCAAAAGCCAGGGTACCTTTTTGGCTAGGCTTGTATAGGCCCCAGGGCCGATAGCCTAGTACCTACCTATGAACCTATGAACCTATGAACCTTTGAGCCTTGCCTAAAAAAGGTAATATGGGGACAGCAAGAGCCTTAGCCAGTATTCAGAAGCATAGGGGTGACAGATGCAAACCATCTGTAGCGAAGCAATGAGGCTTGTCTATCATGTCATCACAGGCAGACAGAGACTGGATCCCCATTGAATGACACCAGAAGGCAATTGTTGAAGTTTCTTGCCTTTCTGTTATATTGCAGTATCATGTAGGTGAAGGTAAGATGCTACTCAAGGTCAGGGTCATACCAGCCTGGGCTACATGATCATAGAGTGACTATATATCTCTTTTCATGTTGTCCTGGGAGGTATGTCTCAGATCATTCACACTGACATGTACAAAGAACACATGATACATGTACCTGTTCTGGAGTAATGTAAGTGGTTGTGTTATGTGGCGGATCATAGCACCTGACAGACAACTGACTGTAACCTTCCCCTTGTCCAGCCGAGTGAGTGGAACATCTGTGTGCCTGACTATGAAGTCACTTATTACTAGTGTGTTGGATATGTTGTTTTGCCTTAGGGCCTGTTGTGAGGCACACTGCTTTGGTGTAGTATGTGTTTTCTGGTGTATGCTTGGAGGTGCATGTTGCTTGCTTGTCTGTTAGGAGGACACTCTCTTTTTCAGATTAATATTTGTATTCTCTGAGTATGGTAGTGTGTATTTATGTGTGTGTTTTGCTGGTGCTTATATTGTAGGTCTATGTGAGACTGTTGGTGTTGTGATTGTATGACCCTACTCCTTCTGACTGTATTGTCCAGTATTGGGTTGACAGAGCTTAGCCACTGGTTTGACCCTGTCTGTGCCAGCATGTGGTTATGATATGGTCATGGCCTATGCATACAATACACTCACAATACACCTAGTATGATAAGCCTGCTGAGGTTAGCAAATGTGAAAAAACCTTTGGGCAAACTGTCAGCAAGTAATGTCTGTATTGCACCCTGTAACTCCATAGTGCTTGCTGAAGTGTAAAGATGTACTTAGTTTGGATTAAGAACCCCGCACTTGCCAACTGTGTGTGTTTGTGTGTCTTGCTCTCCCTGGGGAGAGAACAACATTTTTGGAGACTACTCACACCCCTTAAAAGTGGTATACTCATCTTTGTCAAGTCTGATGATGTCACCATCCTACAAATATACCTGTGGAAAAATAAAATCTCTGTAATGTGTGTAGAGCATCATGTAAATGCATACTGCTATAATGCAGTTAGGTAAGGGTTTGAATCCTAAACTTGCCAACGGTGTGTGTTTTTCTGGTGAAAAGCAACCTTTTTGGAGCTACTCACACCCCTTAAAAGTGGTATACTCATCTTTGTCAAGTCTAATGATGTCACCATCCTACAAATATACCTGTGGAAAGACAAGATCTTTGTAATTTGTGTAGCGCGTCATGTAAATGTGTACTGCTATAGTAGTATCATGATGTAGTTAGGTAGGGGTGTGAATCCTGCACTTGTTCACTGTGTGTTTGTCTCCCTGGGGAGAAGCAGCCTTTTTGGAGAATACTCATACCCCTTAAAAGTGGTATACTCATCTTTGACAAGTCTGATGATGTCACCATCTTACAAATATACCTGTGGAAAAATGAAATAGCAGTAATGTGTATAGCGCGTCCTGTTAATGCATACTGCTGTCGTATCATAATATACTTAGGAAGGAGTTTGAATCTCGCTCTTGCTGACTGTTTGTGTTCTAGGTGTGTAACACCATTGGTCAATGTGGAGTGGGTTTTGATTTTTATAGTGTATGACATATCACAATGACAACTGTATGTGCATTACACATGTAAGGTAGCTGTGGGGCAAAGCCATATACATACATGTGACCTGAATTATTTCATAGCTGGGAACTCTGCTTTATCCATAAACACATCTGTTATCTTTGCCAGAGCGTGCTGGCACTTTCCAGACCTTAGGTCACTTCTGTATGCTAGTGACAAGCTCAGCCACTACAGTGATCCTTGGGCTACGTCTTCTGTTTCACATCCACTCATCATGGTTTCTTTTGAAGACTGTGAGTGAGAGTTTATGCTTGATGTATATTTGAATCCTGTTCCAAAGCAAGCAAAGTCTGGCAAAGATGACTAATCATTATAGGTGTGCAACAACCTCTGTGGATCTGCATGCAAACCGTTTATTGCTTATGTGCTCCACAGAGGGATTTCCAAAGCCCTTTGGTAATGTGATTATCAAAGGAGAGATGACTAAACACATGGCTCTATGTATACATTGGTACCTGTTCCACATTTCGGGGGCTACTACCTATGTTGTACTCTGGGGATACTTTGTTTTCTAAAAGTGGATAACTATGCTTTCTTTGGCTTATATCTTTACATCATGAGTTTGACACCTGGTATCTGTCTTTATGATACCATTTTGGTGGATGTGTGTGTCATCTGGAGAATAAAGAATAGCCCACAGTATGCATTCTCATCAAACGTGGGCAGACATATCCCTACTGTGTTTGCTTGTACCTAAAAAAGCTATATGCCAAACAGGAGTGGTCGCATGAGTGAGTGCAGGTGAATACCACTTGTTACTGGCATAGAATTGTACATGGAGGCTGCAAATGTTACTGTGTGTCCTACATCTGTGCATCAGTTGTCAAACCATCATTTAACAATTGTTTATGGTCAGTCTGTTGAGGATATGTATAATACCAGAATGTGGGATGGGTATGGATTGCTGGTGAGCTATAGCTTGGCTGTGTGGACCTCCCCTCCCTCACCTATAGTGTTGTTAACTGGCTTGAAGTCTACTAGGTGTAGGAGCCATGATCTGGCCTTTAGAGAACCTAAGTGGGTATGGTGCAGTGTTTTCAGGTTCATAATGTCTCTGTTAATGAGTTCCATAATGCTGTGCTCCATAGTCTTCCTAATAACATTTGTCTGGCTTATAGGGTGAGAGTTTCTAGGATCTGTTGTAGTTCTACCCTTAATCAATTTATGTTAACATTTGCACTGGGTGTGACAAGGGTGGACAGGTTTAGGAATAAGTATATTAGAGGGTCAGCCCAGGTTTGAAGGTTAGTAGACAAAGCCAGATAGGCAGGATTAAGTTGGTTTGTACAAGTGCTGAGGAGGGATGCAGAGTATATTGTGAAATAGATGCTAAGGATGAAGACATCAGGTAACAGGAAAAGAGGAATGCCTAAGATGAGGTTTATGGCTGTGGTGAGAGAGGACATGCAGGTGGATGGTGTGACAGCACAAGATGCAGAGGGCAGGAAGAAATGGAAACAGATGATCTACTGCGGCGACCCCTAACGGGAGCATCCGAAAGGAGAAGAAGAAGATGTTGTAGCTCAACCCTTGTGGACTGTGAACATCATTACTGTGCGTCATTCCACAAGTATGTAACCTGTATATAGTCTGCATCTGGACAGAGTGTTTAGGTAAGTGGTGACTTCATATGTCAGCTTGTATAAGACACAGCCAGGGACACTGTCCAGTACCATTGCCACTGTGGTTTGGAATTTGGTAAGGAGATGTTTTAACTAGAGTGTCTGTGAATCATCAGGTTTTACATTCTTCAGGTCTGGAAATCTGGCCCTTGTGTAACGACAGGGTGGTGAAATCCGCATTCAAACTGTCTGACAAGAAGTTGGTAATGTCAGTCAGATAAGTGTACTTTGTGACCATTCACATTAACTGTGACCTGATCTGAGATTTCCTCTGTAGATTATACACAACACTAAAGAAAGCTTTAGTGTTGTCTTTGGAATCCTTGCCATTTTGTATTTTGAAGCTTGCCTTGTATGTTTATTGAGGGATTGTATTTTCCCAGTGATACTGACCAGAGAGGTTATCCCTTCTTGGTATGTAACTCTTTTTTGGTACAACTTCACGCCTTCTATTATATATTTAGTTTATGGCAGGGGTCCATGAGACTAATGCACTTTTACTGTATAAGTGAGAATTTCTTGTGTTTGTGATAGCACGGTCCATGCAACCCTGCAGGTGAACAGTGTACATTACTAAAGGATTATGCAGCTTGGACAGTGTTAACCTTAGTAATGCAAACCAATGACAGATAACAACAACAGCATCACCCATAGCACCGTGTCAACCCATGTCATACACACACATGCATACTCAAGTTCCAAAATGTGTGTAGTACAATGCATAATGGCCACCAATAGAAACTATGGAGTGTTAACATTGGCCAATACAGTGCATGTTAATCTGCCCATGTGTCCTATATGCATGTATATGCAGACAGTGCACCTCCACCATGTTCACAAATGGACACCTGCAAACCTGTGATGCGCACACCCCACACTTACTGTCCACTGTATCATGCATGCTGACACAACTACACACATCAGCCAAGTGGCACATGGACAAACAAAACACAATTGGAATAAACACTGGTGAAAACAATACAACATTGCTAATTACAGCTTTAATGCATCATGCCTGCTCAGCTACACCTTCAAGGATATCATTACACTTTACTGCTGACAACATGCTACACATCCAACCATTGCTATACTTTATTAAAGTCACCCTGTGCATCAGCACCATGTTAGTCTGTTCCTGCCTCAATGTTACAGATGATAGGAGGTGGCACAGGTTTCATCATATGCACAGGGTGTGTTGTTGGTTTGCCAGAGGCCTACACTGAGCCATACAATCGACATGTGTGTGTGAGGGCCATAAGTACTGTTATGGGCCAATGTTGATGTAATGTGTGTGGGTATGTGTTTGCCCTAGGTTTCTGGTTTATGTGTGTGTATCTGCATGCACACAGTTCCATCATGTGGCTGCCATATAGGGGATTTGTGAGACAGCTACAAACTGTACCTGACAAGCTTTACAGATCACTGTCTCTGGCCATGGATACGGAACCTGTGCCTGGCAGGGGTGCTACAGACAGTATCAGGTACTAATTCAGAATGGGTACTATCCGAAAAGGTTGACATATGTCCAGTGGATCCAGGTCCCTGCTGGAACTGGCCAGAGTCACGTGCATGTGGTCTGCTAGGATGGTCTATGGACAGCCCCCCCAACATTGCTGGGGCTGGTACTGGCATTATCAATGACCTCAGTGTAGTTACGTATGGCACCTGCTAGGTCATGGATACTGTCATTTACAGAGGTGTTATGAGCCCTCTGTGCCCTTAGCCCCTGTCTGGTGTACCGCTCCATTTGTGTCTGTGCCTCCATGCCAGCCTAGAACATGCTTGTGGTAGAAAGAAGTGTGGCACGTCTGCCAGGGGCATGATGACTAGCAGTGCTCTGATGAGAACCCCTGGGAATCTGCCTATGTGGTATCATTCCAGACATCTGGCTATGGCTGCTGTGTCCTGATATATGTTCCATAGATACCACACCATCCTGGCCAGTGCCAAGCGTACACTGTCCCTCAGCTAAGGGCAATGGTGATGATGGATGTACAGGCAGTATGACTGTGTGCATCAATGGCGTGGATACTTGTGTACTGTCAATTGGTGGCCCAACAACAGACCCTGGCAAACCTGCCTGTGCCTCAACACACCTATCCCCATCATCACTGTCTGTCTCAGTGACATCAGGTTCCCTGCTGTACTGAACCAGCCCCACCTTGGCACCTGTGAGAGGAAAACAGGAAACACACTTTAAGACCTGAACATGACTTCAGACCACATGTGCATATGCACATGCACACATGCACACATGGGCACATGCACACATACACACATGCACACATGCGCACATGCACACATGCACACATGCACACATGCACACACACAGACATACACTCCTCCCTAAAGCAGACACACACAACACCAGCAATCACAGAACATACACAATAGCAGGTGATGGTGGGGTACAGTATCACAAGCAAAAGAGTCATATCACACATGTCAGCATGCAGCACATGTGTTGCTCAACAGCATGCAATGCAAGTGTAGTCAGTCCTTGTTACTACCAGTATTCATGGCTTTGATGCATGTGTTTTGTTATTAGGTGATGGCCCTCCGCCTAGAACACAATGCATACATGGACACAACATTGCTGTGCAGGTATTCATAACCCTGTAATGTACTGTGCACCATAACTCACAGGTGTACATACCATTGCTGGATGTGTATCTGTGTGTCAGATAGGTATCCAATGCTGATGACAGCCTCTGTGTCTTTAGCAAATAATTGTGGACACATCTTTAGCACATGCATGATGAGTATTCACACAACATCATCAGTGATGCATAGATAATTGATGGAATACCATTCAGCCACATACCCAATGTACGGTACTTATAGTGAGTGTAGATCATATTGTGGACATGCCAGTCTCATCCATGACATGGCACACTAAAACACAACTGCATATTTAAACACTACACATACCCAATGTGTGTCATATGATCTAGCCACTCAATAGCATCACAATACATATATGTGTCAGTTGTGCAAATGGTGATTGGTATGCATACTGTTTAGAGGTGCATATGTGTGCACACATGCAACATTAATGTGTATAGCAATGAAAGATATGTGTAGTACTGTGGTTACAATAACTGGATGGGGTATAGTACCATAGGCCATCATCATGAAGCATCAGGTGGTCACTCAAGGCTACAAATGTTTCCCAAACCAGCACTAATCATGCTGTGCCAGAATTGTACTACCTTGGCTAAATTCACCATTTCACAACCAGTTGTTATGTGAATATGTAAGGAGGCCAATAAGGAGCATTCCCTGACATGAATGTGTAGTGTCTTGCAGAGTGTTTAAATGCCCCATGATAGGCCTCTACCCCTCAGGTATATTATGTGCAATGTGTGGATGAGATTTTGGATACTAAAGTGTGTCTTTACAGAGGGTTTGGGAATCCTTTATGTGTAGCATGTTAAAATGCTCTGTGTATGACATAGATGTGTATGTTATATGCATGTTGAGTATCAACTGTGCCTATCCAATGGTCACTACATTCTAGCCACATTTGTTTGAGATGGTCTGGGTATTACATGTGTTTGAGGCAGCTAATCACATTAGTGAGATGTGCGTGCTCTTACACCAAACATGCACAGCATGTATTATGGGTAGGTGTGTTACATGTGTACATGGCCTACACATTAACTATGACATGCACGTTTTATTTACAATAATAAATGTAGAACGCACTCACCAGCATATGTCCGCTGCATTGATGTCACCATAGAGGGACCTACATAGAGAAGAGACAGTTTGTCAGTAGCCACAACTGTGGCATTGCTACTGTGTGTTTGCAATCTTACAGTACAACAACAGTTTACATTCACAGGTCTACAGATTATGTTCCAAATGATCAGCATTGCACAACAACAGGCTTCACATCTTTGAACGACACACTCCACATCTCACATATGCATGATCTACCAATACAGATAACAGTAGTCTACAGATATGCCATGTTACCTGCATGCTCCATGTGTGCTTGCTGGGTGGCTCCAACCACCATTATGGTGTATGTCTGCTGGTGTTGTTGTTGGGCAGGTGCCACCAGGCTCAGGAGCAGCTCCTCCACTCTGGTGAGGGGGTGATGGATATTAACACCACCTCCTTTTGCAAGCTGTTGTCTAATCACATCAGAAGCACACTGACGGACATGTCTGAGAAGATCACTGCAGTGGTGGCGTACCTACTCATATGTCCGGTTATGCAGGCCTACCTCATTGACCTTGCGGACAACAGCTTGTCACATTGCAGTACGCTCCTGCTGGTCCTGACTGGTATGTGAGAACATGAGACGGCAGTGCTGAATCATACTGCTAGTAATGATATAATCTTCAGCACTACTGTAACTGGGGTTCCTGCAATGGACCATGATCCCTAGAAGACATAAATACAAAAATATGTCTGAGCAAGTCATATGGCACATATAACATTATACAGTACAGATATCACTGAACTGCCTAATATAGCAGTCTATATGCTAACTGAGAGTGAAACACTTTAATTGCCACTTATCACTGCTCACCCCACAACTGCTTGAAAGTGCCTTGCTCATTCTCTATCTAATGAACCATGTTCTGCACAGCAATAAAATAAAATCACTATATAAGATTATACAAGAGTACCTGGCACACTGTATGCAACACGATGCACCACCTAGCCACAGCAGATGTACATCATCTGATATGCAAAGAAATATATCATCCATCACAATCAGTGTAAGGACCAGTAAATGTATTACTATTATACCACACAACTTGTTAATGGCAAACATGTAGCCAAAATATGTGCACAATTGGTAATATAGGTTGCATACTGCTGTAGTACACTATGAATGTTGCTAGACACGCAGTTATGTGTTTTACCACACATATGTCAAAGGACATGTTACAGACATACCCACACACACATCAGACATAATTACAGGACACAAAGGTATGACAACCCAGATAAGCTTTTCAGCGTGTACTATACAGTACTGTGTGTCAGTACTTACACAACCTTAATCTTGAGAAATGTAATCTGTGATGAATACAGGGACCACACAAAACAGTGGATGCAAGCAATGTGGACATACACCATACTTTGCTGTACAGGCCCAGAGCTTCATGTAGTACTACAGTACACACAGGGTTTGCATTCAACATTGTTACCAATCAATAATCATAGATATAGTGCTTTAGCCTCCAATGACACACCCTAGTTAAAACCAAGGGACTTAATCACACTGTATGCAATAGCACTTGTTCTGCCTAACAGCAGAATACACAGCTTTTGCTAGGATCAAAGCAAGGACCAGTAATACCATAACATAAACAGTTTCCCACTAAGCTATCCCACAGATACATGTCTTTGACTTATTCACAAACATATTGACCATCATAGTCAGTCAACAGTGCAGAAAATCTATTTCAACAAGTAGATGTAGGTGTGTGTGAGTATATATATATATATATATATATATATATATATATATATATATACATATGCACATCCCGTGGTCTACATATACATATATATGTAGGCACATATACATTTCACCTTTCATAGTGATAATATAAATTATACAAAGGATGCAAGGTGTACAGTAATGTAATAAAAATCGCACAGTATTGGGATAAATGCATTGATGGTGTTCACAGCCCAGGAAGCTTTAGCAGGCCTTACTGGCTTCAACATTGCAAGCTTAACAAACCATCCACAGTGTTTAACCACCACATGTAATATACCAGCACTGTATGCTGTCTTGTTTGTCACACACTAAAACCTACATACAAATATGCACATACTAACCTTCACCAGCATATATATCTCCCCCCTTCACAAACAGTTGCAATATGTCCCCTGCTCTATGCACATATACAGATGTGAATATATATGACACATATATATTTCTCTGTATGTGTGTGGCATACACACACAAGGTCTACACTGTTGTAAGTCCCTGGACCTCACAGCTGAACTGTTGGGCCTTGCTGCAACACAAACAGGTGTCACATATGAACACACACTAACATTGGGGGGGCATATATGGCAACAGATGCTAGATAAGCATACTAGACTGCTACAGCAGTTGCCAATGCTAAGCTACACTTTAATATGACTATCATGCATGTGCTGTACTGTCACACCCATGTTTATATAATGTCAGCGCTAATCCCCCCAACAGTCATTGGCCACACTACTGTACAGAAAACAGATAACATGGATCAGATCTTTGACATTTAATGTTGAGCTACACATTTCACAGGTATGTCCCACTGCCCACAGGTACACACAGTATTGTCCATAGCAGTAGTTAAGCAGAACATCTGTGCATAAAGAAGTACTGCTGCCACATATGAATGGTTCACATTATGTAGACTATTCTTCAATAACATCTACTACATGCCAGTAAATACATATTTTGTCACATACCTTTCCTTTGTATGATTTGGTAATATTTCTTTTTCCTTCTCTCTCTCTCTCTCTCTCTCTCTCTCTCTCTCTGTCAGTCTCTGCAATAGAGTGATTGAGTTTGTTGGCAGAGATTGCAGCCTGCTTTTGTAGGAATTTGCACATGAGCATGTGATGGCTTCTGCACCAATTAGTGGCCATCATTTGCTATTTGCATGCAGCCTGCTGTGTAGAAATTGCAATAATCACTGTCATAGCAACCCAGTACTATAAATTGCTGACTCATGTAGGCGTGGCACTTTCAGCTTTCCAAGATGGAGATCATCCTTGTTTGCTGTGGACATCATTGTTTAAGACAGAAGGTCGGTATAGTTCTTATATCAGAAGTCAGAGGTGTAGCCAGAGATTTACATTTTCCTACTCAGACCAGATGTTGCTGCTTCCAGCACTCACTTGTCAGTGTAGAAATGTACTCACCCATCAAAATGCCACCCTAAGATACATGGAAATATGTACTTTCTTTTCAACTGGTATAATTAACTGCCATACAAAGCTAGTTATTGAGATGTATTCCTTTGGCACAATAATTGTTTGTGAACTGCTATATGGTGAATATTCATTTACTCTCTTCTAAACATTTTGTGCTTTTTTAGTGTTGACATTAGCGCAAGCTGCTCAGAAAAACTGGACACATTTCAGTACTGTGAGTATGCTTACCTACATCCTTGGTAGACCCTGCACACAGAGGTTCATAGGTTCATAGGAGGGTACTAGGCTATTGGCCCTAGGGCCTATATAAGCCTAGCTAAAAATGTACCCTGGCATTTGCCATCCAAGTAAATGAGGGTATATTCTACATTTGGGTAAGGCTGCAGAAGTACAGAGATCGTAAGTACTATTGTGTGGATTTTATCTTGCTGGACTTACAGGGTTGCTGTGTACATGTTAGTTTATCAAGGCAAGTAGTCTGTCTGCTTAACTCTCAACTGTAGACCTATCCACATGATAGCCAGAGAATAGCCTGCTATTTTTTGTCTGTGCACCACAGAGGTCTTTTCAACAATAGAGCAATGGCATTCTTACAGTTGGTTGCTACCAGTACTTGGCTACATCCTTTTGTATTTCAGTGTTGTATTCCTGCATAAGGGTATGCTTCGGAAACTCCTTCCAAAGCTATTTGCACAGTGTGTAACAGCAGAAAGGCTGATATGCCTCTGTGTTTCTGCCTCTGCCAGACCTCCCAACCACTCAGGTACATATTTGAATAGACTCAGGGAAAAGTCAAGAAAAAGTCAGGGACAATCAGGGACACCTTTAAAATATTAGTGCCATTAAGTTGAGACATTGAGAGAATCAGAGCATATGATTAATGTACCTTTTCTGAAGTAAAAGAAGTGTCTAACTCTTAATTATTGTCATTATTCATTAAGTGTAATTCACCACCTTTCTGGCCAAAGTCACTAGTTTTTGGAGGGATTCAGAGGGACAGAGCTAAAATTTGTTTCAACATCAGGGACATCCTTGAAAATTATGGACAGTTGGGAGGTATGGCCTCTGCCCTAAACAAATATGCCAGTATTTGTCCTGCTGTGATACTGTGTGGGGTTGTAAAGTGAAGGTGTAGCATTATTTCCTGCTAGAATGGCTGCTTCTCTTATCACAGTCATGTAATGTAATCCCACAACAACTGTTGATCAACATCCACTGAACAAGTTGTGTGGTATGGTATTCCTATTTTTCCTTTACATTCACTCATTCTGATGCATGATATATTTATTTAAGCACCAACTTGATGTATATCTGCCATGGTTTAGTGATACTTCATGTTGTGTCATGTGTGCAAGGTCCAAGGTTCGAGACTTACAGAGGTGTTTTATTTTATTCCTGAGCAGAACAAGGGCAGAGTGAGTAAGGCACTTTTAACAAGTTGTAAGTGGGTTTGCGCGGGTTTGCGCATTGCTGCACATTGCTTAGCCAAGAGCAAACAAGTGCAAACTTGCGCAAGCCAGCTAACTACTGCTTAATAGTTCTTACTCCCGCTAACCCCGCGCTCATTTCTTTGAAAGAAAAGAAAAATGGGGAGATAGGAAAGTGGTGAAAAAGGGGCACAAAAAGGGAAAGACAGTATGGAAAATAGCTTGGGATGTGCAGGACAGGTGTAGGGAAGGTCCATAGCTGCCCATTTCTTCAACAGCAACAGCTGTGCATATGCAATAAATTTGGAGGTAGATATGAACCCTTCAACCCCTGAGAGAGGGGTGAGGATGACAAAGTATGTTGTAATGCCAATTAAATAACGTTTAATGTGTCCAGTGGACATGTGTGCAAAATGGGCAGCTATGTATGGGGCGTATTTTTTTTTTTTGGGGAGCAGATTGTCCTTTTTTTTTTTTTATAGGTGAGAGTGGTATGTCGGGTAGGGGAAGTAGGTATATTTGGGGAGGTAGGTTTGGGAGGTAAACAGACAAGACAAACAAGATGCATACAGGGGCAATATATGACACATGTTGTGGGTGAACACCTTTAACGGTGAGGGATGTTTGGAAATCGCAAGCCCATGAGCCCCAGATGGAAACAGTGGGACTGAGGTCCCCACCCATGGGCAGTCACCACTGCACCTTCATGGCCCAGAGGGTGGCTATGCTGGGGGCTGTGCAGGAGGGGCAGGCTGACCCGGGAGTTACGCCACTCGGGCCTCAAGCTGGCATAGAGGTTCTGCAACAGAACATTCAATATCTCTATGCACCACAGCTATTCGAAGGGTGATAGGTGGCCCTCCTCCACCCATGCTTGCATGGGGGTGCTGAGTCCCATCCCCTGCAGCACTTCCACCCAAAGGTGGCACAGGGCCAATGAAGGAGGAGATCCCAGGCTGAGCACCAGATCTGCTGGTGCCAGGTGCCATGGCCAGCTGAGGTGGGACAGGTGGGTCCGCTGGGACCGGCCTTCCCATACGAACTATATTTTGGAGAGATTACTAAAGATATGGGTTAGTAACAGTCAACAGCATTCCCAATTAGTTATAACAGCATGCAGAAGTATTCCCATTAAACCAACACACCAGAATTTCAACAGTTGAGAAGCAAGCATAACACATGCATATATAGAACATTAGTGGATATTGCAACAGCATGCAGGTTGAATTGATGGCAACAGGCCACTAATATTGTGGTATTGTAAGAGGGCACATGCATAGAAATAAATGCAAATATTTATAAAACAATAGGACATATGCCCCAACAAATGTTTTGAGATTAGACATACCAACTGAGGTGTGGAATTGCCTTTTTTATGCACATACAGTAGGGTGGAAAAAAATAGCTCAATTAACAACTTATATATCCTTCTAGTTTTCCCTACATTCCTATTAACTGCAGTTATATGTCCCTTATACGTATTATTACACTACCCAATGTCCTTATATTGTGTAATTGGATTTTGCTAGATCATTATATACATGAGCCGTATCTTACATACAAACTGTCCAAGATGTAGATGTTACTGCAACATATTTTGAGAGTTGCTCGCACACACTACTGCTAAGATGGTACACTGACACTTTACTTTCATATAATTATCTAGATATGTTCAGGTGAAAGTATCAGTTATATGTTAACAGCTCCCAACATTTCTGGCAGCACACTGACATTTCTGGGGAACACAATACCAAGCTATGCATGTGCCAAATTAACCTGTACATGCTGGGCATGAACCAACAGTTGAGGGCTGTTAAATATGCATAAAAGCTACTGGCATTCCCTTCATCCATGTTTTATGGGCCTACCCAAGTGTGGATTGACACTGCTTAATACAACACTACTATTTGTAGAATGCAACAGTGCAACAACATAAAAAAGAAAATGACACAGGTGCACTCCAGGAATTATACATTTATTAAAGGATTATTACACCTTTATTTATTTGGTTAAAACACTTTTTGAAGGCTCTCTCATTTATTTTATATAACAGTACATGCAGAATAATTACTAACCTGCCTGATGGAACAGCCTTTGCAGCCTATCTTCATGGGCTTGCTGGTTCATAGCCTGGACACCTGCAGCTGTGAAGTAAATGCAGTTATATTGAGACATACCTATCCATAGTATAGACAAGCATAGCAATTCTTAACTACTTAATATAATGGCTACTTACTCAGTACTGGTGCATTAGGCATCGCATGGGATTCCTGGATCCACTGGTCCAGTTGATCATCCCTACATCGCTTCAGGTCAGAATAATGGTGCGTGACCTGCTCACCAGTCCGAGGAACACCAGTGACACTGGTGAGATCATGGGCAAGACTGTTCCAGGCCTCCATTTTATATTGGGTACCCTGGTACTGGCCCTGCAGGAGTCTTTCCTCATGATTGTGGACAAGGAGCCAAACCATTACTTTGGACTCCTCAGTGCCTCAGTGTTGCTCTCTAAATCGAGTGCCTTCTCCAACACCAGCCATGCTGACTGCGTAAGGAAGCTACAACCAGTTATAGCAAGTATTCCTGCCTGTGGAGCTTAAATATGTCTCATTTCCCGCACTTATTTGTGATGGGCCACTTTTGGAAAAACTCAGCTGTAGGCACGCAAGCTTAGCTGATGCTGGCAATGTTTAAAATTCCTTTGATAGATATGTGTCTGTTGAAAGTGCATGTTAATGAAATGCTGTCATGGCTTAGTGGTTAAGTACTGTGACCATAGTGTACAGTATTTGAGTTCGAGCTCTATCACTGCTTTTTATTTTCCTACTGGGTAGACCTGACTGGTTAATGTACAGTAAAGGAGGTATGGACATGTTTAACCGACTTTACTCAACTTTGCCCGACATTGCCCAACATTGCTCGACGTTACTTGACGTTGCTCAACGTTGCTCGCAAATACGTTGTGGTTGCGCTGGTTAGCGTGGTGCGCAGCTACATGCAAAGACATTGTGCTGGTTAACTCAGTGCGCAGCTACGAGCAATTGGATTTAAATATGCTCAGTACTGGTAAAATGTGCTTAGCAGTACTTTATATTGCTTAAAATAGGGTACTCATGCCTCAGAATGCATAACCATTTCACCTTGATATATATATATATATATATATATATATATATATATATATATATATATATATATATATATATATATAATTATTTCACTGCTACATTTAACTTTTCAATGCTTTTTACAAAACTTATACATAAAAAATGTCAGGAAATATTTTTGTATACAGATTTCCAACAGAAAATGGAACGTGCAGTAGTGGAACTCAAACCTGGAATGCCTCCTCTTTGTGTGAAGAATCTAACTACTACGCTATTGCTATTTTGCTTAATTTGCTTAATTTGCATATATTTTTCTTATTACCCTCTTCTGGTGTCTATGCTTCTAACTGTAGCTAAGCAATGGGCAAACCTGCGCAAACATGCGCAAATACGGGCAGCTATATTGGATGAAATAAAAAAATAAAAAACTCTTTCTATTTTTAATTTTGTCAGTTGTTTAACATATGGGGAAGTGTAGTGTTACATTGTACACATGTGAGCGGACTTGCTCATGTAACTTGAAATTGCGATGTTTCTTCATTGCAGGAGCGTGAAGTTTTGGACTGCTCGGCAGTCCGGCACACCCCCTACACCAGGCATGGGCAAACTACGGCCCGGGGGCCACATGCGGCCCGTTAAATGTTTTGATTCTGCCCGCCAAACTTGAAAAATTTTAATAAATTAACCTTGTTAATGTTTTATTTCCCCTGCAATTCTGATGTTTCCTCACTAGATGGCGCACTCTAGATATATTGGCTTTGTTGAGAATCGCCACAACAAAACTCCAGACTTTGATGCGCTGGCTAAAAAAGGAGACCAACAACACTGCTCCCATTAAAATGTGTGCGTCTCCGTGATACGCACGTTGTTAAAATAAACAGTGCGCGCAGATCAAATATAACGCTTCACAGACTGACTTGCTGCAACTATTTCGCCCTTGCACTGGTCGTTGTTGACTTTTGGCACCGGGGAAACAAATTGAATAAAAGGAACAGGACAAGTACATCTGCATCTCCTACCATTTTTGAAAAAAAAGACAGTCAGGAGGAGAGTGATGGTGATATCGTGAAGGATAACAAAACTTTCAGTGCTTTAAAATAAAATGGTCATTTACTTGATTTTCAGTGTTTAAAGACTCATTTTGAAGTCAGAGATTTTATTGTAATGCTTTTCTTCATTTTCATTGGAAATTAAAGCACATGTTTTCTCCATATCCCAAGATGTGTATTTTTCCCCCAATGAGGTGATGTTTTCAAAGCATGCCATCTATCTGCTCCTGTTCCAGCCCCTTTGTCAAATGTTAGAACTCAATGTGGACAACGAATCAAAAAGTTTGCCCACCCCTGCCCTACACTCATCCACACTCCGTGTAAGCTTTTGAGTTGAGGCAGCGTGCCCTCATTAATATGCATGGTGCGCTGCCATCATACTCTTAGACTGGTGCTTCCGTATAAGACTAATCTAGTTTTACATGGAAGATTAGTAAATCCTGGGGTATTACTTTTCTTCTTATATGGCATATTTCTTTTTATTGGCAATTTGTCTATTATCAGTTTACACACAAAAAATCTTAACATTCTACTTTCTGATTAAAGCATCTGCTTCTTATTTTTATAGGTTTCATTTTTTTTATGTGTTAGATTTTCCTATAGTTTTACATAGTAATGATTTATCACACACAGAAATTTCATTCATTGTAAATATATATATAACCTGATAATTACTACATCATCTAAACCTTTACTTTTCTGGTTATTTAAAGCTATCCATATCATGTCTAGTCATTCATTTGATCAAGTTACTTCTTTTATCCAAATTTTATTTTTTAATATTATTATAACATCATCTAAATATATTAACAGAACTGGAATTCTTATTCCTTCAGGTATTATATACCCTGCCTTCTTTATTTTGTAATTTATTTCACTTACTATCACATTCATAACTAATACAAAGAATATACATCTCAATGGACATCCCTGTCTTACACCACTCTCCATATATACTTGCTGGCTTAACCAGCCCTTTACAAGTATTTTTACTTTATTATCACTATACACTGACATACACAATTCCACGGTGGTGCAGCGGTAGTGTTGTTGCCTCACAGCAAGAGGTTTTCCTGTTCTATTCTCAGCTGGAGTGCCTTCAGTGTGGAGTCTGCATGTCCTCCCCACGGTCGAGTGGTGTTCGAAAGACATGTGAATGGGTGTGCCTTTGATGAAGGTTGGGTGTTGGGCTGGCAACTCAGCACCATAAAAATCTACTGCCAATCATTAGTGGACCGGAGTTCCGCTGTGGCAACCCCTGACCAGGAAAAGACAAACAACAACTGACATTCATAATTCCTTACTTTTTCATTTATATTATATTCTTTCCTCATTACCCATAAGATTTCATGTGCAGTTTGTCAAATGCCTTATTAAGTTTCCTATCATATTTGGCTTCTTCTTTTCTGTTTATATCTTCCACAATTTTTCTATCAATAATTATTGACAGCCCTCCCCCTTCATTCTATATATGCTATCTTCCATAATATTTCCCACTTTAGTTTAAAATCTCTTATATATTATTTTCACAAAGATCTTATAATCATTATTATTCAATACTATTGGTTTCCAGTTTTTAAGTGTCTTCTATCTTCCTTCTTCCATATGAATGTAAGTATTCCACTGCATAATTCTTTATACATAAAGCTTAATTTAACCATTTATTCAAAATCTTTAAAAATATTATTTTTGAAAAATCTCTTAAATATTTGTACATTTCATAACCTTTTCCATCCGGTCCTGCAGCTTAATCTAAATGTACTGGTCGTAATACTTTATCTAGCTCATTTAAAGAAATATCCTTTTCTAACTCTTTATTCTCTTTTTCTGTTAACTTTTTTTCTTTCCATGTCTTTTTTTGCTACTTTCCTTTTTTCTTTGAAAATTTCTTGTATATTTTGTACTATACTATTCATAACCTTTTCCTGAGTTCTTTCTATTTCTCCTTTTAATTTTTTTATTTCTCTCATTGCACTACCATCTTACTTTACTAGTCTGCTTATTACATTTTCTGTAGAAGCAACAACATTCTTCGACTTGAATGTATTCTCTCCTGGCTTACTCAACACATAACATAATGAAATCATCCTCCTATAGGATGTCAGTATTAATTTTCTTTCCCTGTGTTCACTTAACTCCACCTTATCTATCAACTTGCATGGTTTTACTCAACTTATCTCCACACCCACCCATTCTAATAAATCTTACAACTTTGGCTCAACTATCAAGTAGGTATTAGTCTACGATACACATAAATATCACAGCCCTGAAACATTGTCTGACTCCCTAAGGGATAACTTTCCAGTAAAAGTTTTAAGATTCTCCCCACATTTCTCCAGACCACATAGATACATCGACTATCGCAATCTATCAAACTTCCAACAAGAAAGCGTTAATACCCTCCTGTCCAAAATAAACTGGTATTTTATGAACCATCTCCCTCTAGATGAAGCAGTGCACTCAATAATCTCAACCTTCCTAAATATTCTTAACTCTTTGCCACCATTCTTCACAGTACATGCCAAATCTAACATATCGCCCTGATTAACAAATACTACCCAAACCTTGCTGAAAACAAGAGAAAGAATGTGAAAAACATGGGTAAAGGTAAGCTCCCCATACACTTAAAACAACTGAAAACTCAGAAAACTTACTAAAAAAATATCAACAAAGACAAAAACAATTTCTATAATAACCCAGCTACTTCACAAAGATGAAATCATATGAAATTCTGACACCAATTGAACAAATATTACATCCTGGTAACCCCTCATCTCCTAATCCCTGCCTAACAAACACACCCCAATAAGCAAATTCTAACTTCAGTTCCTACTTCATTGAATCCATTAGTAAGATGATAAGTCCTGCCTCCTCTAACTCTAACACTACAAATCTACCTGACCCCCTCCTCTAGTCAGAATTCTTCTAACATATTTTCCCTTAAACCAATATCTAGCAGCTACATTAAATCTCTACTAAAACACTATTCTACATCTGCTGATAATATATCTCCCTACTTCCTTCAGATAGCAGCAGACTCCCTAGCCCTCCCAGTCTCTATACTGATAAACCATTCCAGCTCTAAATCAAAAGTTCCCTCTATCTGGAAAGAATTCTATACTCTACCTATACAAAAGGAAGTAACTACATAGAAATCTCTAATGTCAGATCCATAGCCACCCTGTCACCTTTCTCAATAATACTAGAAAATTGCATGCATAAGCAAGTCATGGAACACTTACTTCAAGAAAATCTGCTCACCTCCACACAACATGGCTTTTGTCCAAAATATAACAGTACTACTGCCTGCCTATCCTTTATCAGCACTATTTCCCTGACCAGAGATAACAATAAACTAGTGTCACGCTTATTCCTAGATCTCTCTAAAGGATTTCATACACATTCTCACACATTTCTTCTGGACAAACTCATTAACCTTACCTTCTCCACCTCTAGCATTGCTTGGTTTACTAGTTACCACAAAAATCAACTACAATCAGTAAAATGTCTCTCTACTCTCTTCCCTCCTCTCCCTATCAAAATGAGTGTTCCTCAAGGATCTATTCTAGGTCCACTACACTTCAATATCTTTACTAATCTACTCTATACCTCCTGCCTTCAGTCATCCCTCATCCAACATGCTGATGACTCTACAGTTATCAACATTGCATCCTCTCTGACTTAAATTCTATTACTCAGAAATCCTTCAACTTTGTTGAAACCTGGCTCTCTAACAACAAGCTAATTCTGAATCCTAAAAGTGCAAACTCTTACTTTTTCTTCCCAAAAATCTAAACTACCTTAAATCCACTTTTGCTATCCATTCTCTAAATAAAACACATATCATAGTTGAATCCAACACAAATCTTCTTGGGGTCATGATAGATTACCAACTGACATTTGATTTGCATGTTAATAATTATATTAGGAAACCCATCAAAAACTTGGTCTCTTATACAGAAATAACATTTCTTATCAAACAAAGCTAAAGTCTCCCTGTCTCATGCCTATCTCCTACCAAGCCAATTGTATAGTTCTCAAATCCTTACCAACCTCTAAACCTCTATCCTAACTAAGCTAGAAAATATCTATAACAAAGTGACCAGATTTGCTGCAAAACAAAGCTATAGATCTCATCACTTTCTCTCTTTAAATGAATGAAACTGGCTACAATTACCCAACCACCACTCTTTCCTGTACAAACTATCTTTCTGTCTCAACTTGTCTCCTCTAATCTCATTCTGCACTCCTTCTAGGAGTGTCCATAGCTCAGACCAAGACTTACTACAAATCTATAAACCCAAGAGCAAAATTGGTCAAAACGTCTACACCTACTACCCTATCATTTCTTGGAACAAACTCCCATTAGAAATTAGATCACTTAAACAACTCAAAGAATTTAAATCAGCCACCAAAGACTACCCAAGAAGTTGCTGGTCATGCCACTGTACTCACCCTCCATAAAATGTCTTCCTCTGCTACATAGCTTACTGTCTGACTTCATTGGTTTTATTTCTGTTATGAGTCAGCTCTGTTACTCATCTTATCTAGATAATTTCCTGTCACCTAATCTTAAAAATATTTCTACTTATATACTACCTGTGTGATCTTCACTAACTGTAACTAACTTTACTGTACTTACAAACTTTGCTTACTGTTTCTGCTCATATCTTAAGTTACATGTCAACTTAAACTCTAAATATTTTTTATGCTTTTACTGTTCCAACTTGAAAATGTTAATGTTTTTGTTTATAATATCATTTTTCATTTACAATTTTAATGTACATTTGTGGAGCTTTTCTCCCCGGGTTTCCGCTAAAGGGCTATCAACTCAGCAGAAAAAACCTGGTGAACAAATGTAAAAATAAATAAATAAGCAAATAAATAATTAAGTAACTCAATACTTCTTTTATTTTTCCTTGTAAACATATTTTTGGTTATATAACAATTATTGCATTTGTCATGATTTCATTCATATAATTGTTTTTCTTTGTCAAAGTACTTTCTGTCATTATGTTCTAAATCTTCCAATGTATTGTTATATGTTCTTTTCTGTTTTCCTTTCTCTACTTTTCTCACATCATATTGCTACTGAAAAACATTTTTTATATCTTCCCTAAATACCACCCACCATTCAGACCAAATTTTATAAAATGTTCTCATAGTAATATGATCGTTCCATAGCTGCATTACTACACCCTTTCCCTTTTCATTCCATGCTTTCTCATTTATCCTTTTTATCCATTTGCATATTTTTATATATTCCTTCCTTTTCTTTATCTCTAGCCATATTGCAAGATGATCAGAAAATCCTGTTTCAACTACCACCCCTTCTCCTATAACTATACCTTCTGATACTATAAAACAGGGGTGGGCAAACTTTTTGATTCGTGGGCCACATTGAGCTCTAACATTTGACAAAGGGGCCGGAACAGGAGCAGATAGATGGCATGCTTTGAAAACATCACCTCATTGGGGGAAAAATACACATCTTGGGATATGGAGAAAACATGTGCTTTAATTTCCAATGAAAATGAAGAAAAGCATTACAATAAAATCTCTGACTTCGAAATGAGTCTTTAAACACTGAAAATCAAGTAAATGACCATTTTATTTTAAAGCACTGAAAGTTCTGATGTTATGTGATCCTATCTCGCCTACATTCTGACTGATGGGTTCGGAGCCGATCCCTCGGCTCCGACTCGGCACGCTTATGCCAAAGAGCGAAGTCTCTTATTGGCTGAGCTTACTATATCCCAGGATGCACCACTACCAGTCCCCCAGATCTCATTTGCCGCTAACTAGCAAAGACGTGGTCTCGAGCTGGCTGAGCTAAGTAGTGTTTTTCACTAACTTTTTCTGTCAGGAATTTTCTATTTCTATAACAAAAAGCTGTTTTAATGGCTATACCGTACTTTTTGTGTGTGATTGGGTATTTTTTGTGGTAAATTTGTGTGTGATTGTGTGTTTGTTCTGACTAGAGGCCCCCCTTGAATCGGAGCCGAGGGCGGAACGGTCTGCCTCGATGCCTCCAGTCTCGACTCCTCTGGGTTCGGAGCCGATGGCTGGGGCATCGAGAGGCGGGTCACCTTCATCGGCTCCACTGATCTTGGAGCCGATGAAGGTTGTCCGCTCAGACACTTCCTCCTCGGCGCCAAAGTCCTCTTCGGCACCGATGGAAATTGGCTTGTGCTCTCCTTCGGCGCCGATAGTTATCGAGTCGCCTCGGAGCCGGTCCCCTAGTCCCTTGGAGCCGTTGGAGAGACCTACTCGAACCCGTTCGGTCTCCTCCAGGTCATCGAGGATGTCAGATTTGGACATAGACAGGGTGCTCCAAAGACTGTTCCAGTCCCCAGTCTTTCAAAAATTTGTTTCGGCTCCAACCCAATTGGCTTCGGAGCCGATAGCCCACTCCATTGCCATTCCTCCTCTGACCGCTTCGGCTCCATCGGAGCAGGTGCTGATGGAGCCAGTGGAGATCCTAGGGTCGGCTCCGACCCTTACTCCAACCCCAGCCTTCGGGTCCGAGTTTAGCACGGACTTCTTCGGCCGGACCGGGGTGACGTTTGGGACCTATGCTGTCGGTTCCGAGCCTCCTCTCGGTGCCGCCGCGGGACTTCCGTCTGCTATCATGGCTCCGGGGACCGGACACTCCCAGGATTCTGGGGGTCCGGCTTTCAGAGCTATGAGGAGTGCCTTGGCCAAGTCTTCTTGACCATCTCTACGGCTTTACCGGCACCTTCCTGGGCATGGAGACTGGGTCTTTGGCAGTTCCCTGTCTCTAGGCAGCGGAGCCCGGGGCCTGAGGTTACCCCACTGGGGTTCCCCTCCTCCTGAGGGTTCTTCGAGTTGTCTTCAGAAGAGCCCCCAAGGAAGAGATCGTGCAAGAGGAAGCACGTGGACTCCCCCGACGAGTCTCTTACATCGGACACTGATCTTGATGATGCGGAGGGGTCCCCAAAGTCATCCTCGGATGATGTCTCATTTGCAGACATTCTAGAAATCCTTAAGCAATGAGGCGGCTGGAATTCCAAACCCCCCTCCGTTGATGAGTCAGTGTTTCTCAAGGCCTTCGGGGCTCAGCCCTCCGCCTCCTGGGTGTCTCCGCCCTTCGACGAGCTCCTGGATTTGGTTTGTCGGAAGGCGTGGGAACATCCAGATACTGTGGAACCAGTGCCTTCTCGCCCTAACAAATTTTTGTCTGCCCCACCCGAGAAGGAGTTCTTGACGAAAGGCATGGCTGTAGATGCCATGGTGGTGGCATCTGCTACCCAGCAGGACGTGGCAGAGGCTTCAACGTCCGTCCATCCTCCTAATAAGGAGTCTAGGAGCATGGACCGATGCAGAAGCGCACCCTGACTTCAGCGGCCTTTACTCTGAGGTCCCTGAATTATTTGGCACATTTCACCAGACTACAGAGGGATCTGGTCAAGGAGCTCTCAGACTCCCTCTCAGGTAACCTACCTGAGCAGCTAGCCTAGTCGGTTAGCTCTCAGTTGGCTATCCTTACCTCGATTTCTAACTCGTCCATGAGGCTCATTTCATATGCGGCCGAAGGGGCGGGCAGAGCGGCAGGCACAGGCGTGGCTCTATGGAGACAAGCCTGGCTCCGTTTGTATCATTTCTCGGAGGCCTTCAAGTCTTCCTTTGCCGACGCTCCCTTTGATGGGTCCTCTTTGTTTGGACCCAAGGTAAAAGACACTCTTACCCGCTGTGAGCAGGAGGGAAAGACTTTATCTGCCATAGGAGCACGTTATTCCACTCCCTTTCGGCCTTATCCCAAGGCTAAAAGAGGAGGGAAGATGTGGTTCCGCAAATCACAGAAATTCTTTCCCCAACAGCAGGAAGATTCCCCTTCCAGAGGCAGAGGACGGGGAAATTATTCTGGAAGACGCCATCCCAGAGGCGGCAGAGGACCCCGCAACAATGGAGACCGCGAGTCTTTTCGTGGCTCTTCAGCCTCCCACACTCCATGAGGGATTGCCCGGCTGTGCTGCTCCGGAGCCAGTCGGGTGCCGTTTTGCCAAGCACCTAAAAGCCTGGGAGTCCATTACTCAGGACAGATGGGTGCTTCGGATTATTGCCGGAGGTTACACCATTCCCTTCACACACTCACCCCCACCGTCCAAAAAAATCCCGGACCCACCACCCAGTCAAAGGGAAATTGCAGCCGTAGAAGCTTCAAAGCTGCTGGAAAAAGGAGTCATCCAACCGGTCCCCAAAGACCAGATCGGATCCGGAAACTACTCAAGGTTCTTTTTAGTGCCAAAAAAGACAGGGGACCTGAGACCCATATTGGATCTCAGCAAACTAAACCAGTCCGTCATGAAGTCCAAATTCCGAATGGTCACCTTACAATCCATTCTCCCATTGTTGGAGAAAGATGTTTGGATGTGCTCCATAGATCTCAAGGATGCCTATTATCACATACCGATACATCAGGCCTCCAGGAGGTATCTGCGCTTCAGCCTGGGAGACAGTCATTTCCAATTTTGTGCTCTGCCCTTTGGTCTCACCACAGCCCCAGGGTGTTCACCAAGTGTTTGGCAGTAGTGACTGCTCACCTGAGGAGTCTCGGATTCCAAGTGTTTCCCTATCTGGACGACTGGCTCCTGACTGCCACCACCAGGCATCTACTACTAGAGAACCTACAAGCCACCATCTCCCTGGGTGCTTCCCTGGGAATTACATTCAACTGGTCAAAGTCTGTCTTGCTGCCTTCTCAGTGCATAAGATTCATAGGAGCAGAGATAGACTCAAAATTGATGCGAATCTTCCTTCCTACCGAAAGGATACAAACATTACAAGGTCAAGTCCGAGCCCTGCTTCTAAGATCCAAAGCCCCAGCCAGGTTGGTCCTGCAACTTTTAGGTTCAATGTCTGCCACGGTTCTCCTAGTTCCTCTGGCAAGATTGCACATGAGAATTCTTCAGTGGCTGTTATCGACACAATGGTCCTTTCAGGATCTCCCCCTCAATCATCACATACTGATTACAGAAACGTGCACACGGGACCTCCGCTGGTGGCTTCTGCCATCCAATCTGAATCAGGGAAGACCTTTTGTTATGCCCCCTCCGGTAGCCACCTTGACGACGGATGCCTCCCAGACGGGGTGGGGGGGGGCATTGTCTGGGCAGGTCGGTTCAGGGTTCTTGGCTTCCAAACGAAACCTTTCTCCATATCAATGTGTTGGAAATGAGGGCTGTACTTCTGTCCCTACAAGCCCTCCACAACTTTCTCCCTCAAGGCATTATCGCTATCCACACAGACAACATGTCGGTGGTCTGGTATCTAAACAAACAAGGAGGGACCAGATCTTACCCCCTTTGCAGAGAGGCCATGAGGGTGTGGGAATGGGCAGTGGCTACCAACCGCTTCCTGGTAGCGACCCACATTCCAGGAAAATCCAATGTATTGGCAGACAGACTGAGCAGGACTATTCTTTCTCCTCACGAGTGGTCCCTGAACGAAGCTGTAGCAGCTCAGATTTTCAAAAGATGGGGGATTCCGTGCTGCGACCTGTTTGCGACACCACAAAACACGAAGTGCAGAAGGTTCTTTTCCTTGACCCCGCGTCAAGGGGAAGCAGCTATGGATGCTCTAGTCCAACCTTGGCCAACAGGACTGCTTTACGCTTTCCCTCCGGTTCCATTCCTTCCCAAAGTCATCCAGAAAGCTTCCCAATTGGGGTCCACAATGATTCTAATTGCTCCATACTGGCCTCGTCAGGTATGGTTCCCCTACCTACAGAAATATGCTCTGGACGGTCCCTGGTTTTTGGATCTAACTCCGGACCTTCTGATTCTTCAGTCGGGACAACAGCACCAGTCCCTTCACACTTTGAAGTTAGCAGCTTGGCTCCTCCACTTCCAACCTTAGTCAGAAATCACACCTTGGACCCTGAAGTTATTCACATTTTATCTTCAGCCCACAAACCCACCACTAAAAAATTGTATCACAGTAAGTGGAAGAGGTTTGCTATCTGGGCTCAACTCAGAGGCTTAGACCCTATTACTGCCTCAATACCAGACGTCTTGAAATTTTTAACATCCTTGTTTAATCAAGGATCTTCAGTCTCTACTATTAAGGTCCAACTAGCAGCTATCTCCAAATTTCATGAATCCATAGACCCACCTTTGATGAGTAGCAGATTATGTAAAACTTTCATGAAAGGTGCTGTGCTTTTAAGACCCCCAGTTTTTCATCCTGCGCCTCCGTGGGATCTTGATTTGGTACTTAGAGCCTTAACATCTTCCCCTTTTGAACCGGCTGCTACATGTGAGTTGAAATATCTGTCTTGGAAAACTGCCTTCTTAATTGCAATTACCTCTGCAAGAAGAGTTTCAGAACTTCAAGCCCTATCTATAAAACCACCGTACTTGATTTTTCACAAGGATAGAGTATCACTTAGGCCTAATCCATCTTTTGTTCCAAAAGTTTGTTCTAATCTCTGTCTCCAACAATCTCTAGAGCTACCAGTTTTCTTTCCAAAATTTTCAAACAAAGCGGAATACACCTTGCATAAGTTGGATGTTCACAGGCTATTGCGCTTCTATCTAGACAGGACTCAACAGATTCGAAAAACAGACCAATTGTTTGTGTCCTTTTCAGATAATAAACTGGGTAAAACCATCACTAAAGCTACTATTGCCAAATGGATTAGAGATTGCATAACTCAGGCTTATTCCTCTTCAAATAAGCAACTTACAACATCCGTCAAAGCTCACTCTACTAGAGCTATGGCTACCTCTATTGCATTTCATTCCAAGCTCGCTATTTCTGAGATTTGTGCTGCGGCTACTTGGTCCAACCCGCACACTTTCATTTCCCACTATAAATTGGATGTGGCATCTAAAGGGCGAGCATCATTTGGTTCCACGGTACTCAGGAGTGTTTTCCAGTGAGCCACCCAGGATTCAGGTGCTAGGGACGCTGTCCCATCAGTCAGAATGTAGGCAAGATAGGATCACATAACATCTTTTAGTTATGTACTCACCATAACTTCAGATGTTTGGGATCCATCTCGCCTACATTCCTAATACACACCCTCCTTCCCCCTGCCTTGGAGATCAGAAGAGATTGAACGGTTTGAGTTCTACTGTTTTTATCTTGTTTCATCTGGCGATGTTATATAAGCAGTGCGTGCGTGTGTGCATGTATGCGGACAAACTAGATCTGGGGGACTGGTAGTGGTGCATCCTGGGATATAGTAAGCTCAGCCAATAAGAGACTTCGCTCTTTGGCATAAGCGTGCCGAGTCGGAGCCGAGGAATCGGCTCCGAACCCATCAGTCAGAATGTAGGCGAGATGGATCCCAAACATCTGAAGTTATGGTGAGTACATAACTAAAAGTTATCCTTCACGATATCACCATCACTCTCCTCCTGACTGTCTTTTTTTTCAAAAACGGTAGGAGATGCAGATGTACTTGTCCTGTTCCTTTTATTCAATTTGTTTCCCCGGTGCCAAAAGTCAACAACGACCAGTGCAAGGATGAAACAGTTGCAGCAAGTCAGTCTGTGAAGCGTTATATTTGATCTGCGCGCACTGTTTATTTTAACAACGTGCGTATCACGGAGACGCACACATTCTAATGGGAGCAGTGTTGTTGGTCTCCTTTTTTAGCCAGCGCATCAAAGTCTGGAGTTTTGTTGTGGCGATTCTCAACAAAGCCAATATATCTAGAGTGCGCCATCTAGTGAGGAAACATCAGAATTGCAGGAGAAATAAAACATTAACAAGGTTAATTTATTAAAATTTTTCAAGTTTGGCGGGCTGAATCAAAACATTTAACGGGCCGCATGTGGCCCCCGGGCCGTAGTTTGCCCATGTCTGCTATAAAATAAGCTATTTCAGTTATATACAAACACATTTTATAAGTCCATGAATTTTTGTTCCAAAGTTTTAACTTACCACATCTTATAACTTCTAATATTTTTCTTATATCATTTTCTTTGTTTTTACACCTGATTCTTAGAGCACAATTAAAGTCACCTGCTATTATAATGTTCATATTTATCACTCACTTCTTCTTCTTCTGGCTTTTCCCAGTTAGAGGTCGCCACAGCAGAAATCCAGGCCGCTAATGATTGGCAGTAGATTTTAAAGGTGCCAGCCCGACGCCCAACCTTCAATGAAGGCACGCCCATTTATGCATGTCTTTCAAATGCCACTCAAGCACAGGAAGGACACACAGACTCCACACAGAAGGCGCTCCAGTGGAGAATTGAACAGGAGAACCTCTCGCCATAGTCTAAAATCTAATCTTAATTAAATAAGCTTTCCCTATCTTTGCAATTAGTATAAGCATATGTGATAATTATATATACTTGTTACTTCCATTTTAAATCTACAATGGTTAATATTCTCAGTTTTGCTAAAGTTGCATCCAATATCTTTACTGCATTTCTACATAATATGGCTATTCCAGAACATCTCTCATATCCCAAATTCCAGATTATCATTCATCCCTCTAGCTTCTGTTTGAAATCTTCATTTTTTAAAATATTGTCTTCTAATATAATTACATCTGCATCACATGTATTATTACACTCCAAAATTCCTATTCTACTTAGTATATTCTTAATATTATTGACATTTTAGAAAGCACTCTAATTTTTTTCATTTTCCCTTTCCTTAAATTTATGGTTTCATAAGTTCATACTTAATTACAAGGCTAGCTTTCTTAATAGACCATTCTAAGTCTGTCTAATTCCCTTCCTCAAGGTGAGAATCAATGCTATACTTTGTGTCTGTCAGTCAAACCCCATAACCATTATACCAATCCCAAACCATTAGCTCTATATACTCTTTTTCATCTGTTTCCATTCTTTTTTCTTTTATACCTATCCCTTTAAATGTTCTTTTTATCTGTCTTTTACCCTTTTACCAATAGAATATTTTTTTCCATTTTACTAACTCCTGATTTATGTCTCCTTCATCACTTATTTCCAAAATCTTCTCTCCTTATTATTTTTTCTAATCTAATTTGTCTTCTTCTAGTACTTCTAAAGATTCTCATCTTTGTCCATTTTCTTTCTCTTTCCTTTTTCCTTACTCATTTTCATTTTTGCAGTACATCTATAAATGTCCAATTTTGCTACATTTATAACATTTCAATTCACATTTTTATGTCATGTCCCATTTTCACACAAATATAACATTTTCTTTTCTCACAGTTATTTATCAAATGTCCTTATTTTCCACAAAAAAAAAAAAAAAAAAGAAAAAAACATGTAGTGGGTTGTTCCAGTATTTTACAACACCCCTGTTCCCCTCCACATATCATGTTTGGTATATGTATATATTTTTTCTCTTTCTATTTCTAACACAATATTACAGTCCTAGTCACCATTCCATAAACTGCTTTTGCCATAAACTTTTGCAATGTGCAGTATTTCTTTACATAAAGGTTTCAAATGCCATTTCAAACTGTCCCTTCCAACCTCTGTTCAAAAATGCACACAGATTTTCTTTTATGTTTCCCTGTCAAATGCTTTTATCACATAAAGATTCCATGGGTTGCAGTCTTTCTTTTTTCATATTTTCCAAGAAAATTTTCCATTGAAAAAACAGTCTGAAATACAATGCCACAAAATGTCTCTCTGTTAATAAGAATACATATTCTTACATCATATGCTTTTACACCCAAATGAGTTATTAAATTATCCCACACTTCATACCTGTCTATTTCATTGTCTTATTTACTTTAAATCCTTATTACATACTTCCGTTTTTGATTTTCTTCTGCTTTATTTTCTGCTATTCCACTTTTGTCTTCTTTTACTTTCTCTGCATATGTTTCTTTTCCATCTCACCACTATCCATCAGGACTGCCTCTGCATCATCCTTTTATAGTTTATCTACAGTGTCCACTCTTGAACCATCTTCTTCATTTTCTGGCTCACTGTACACCACCATTTCTTTAAGTAAATCATCTCACAACCATCCTGGCTAGAGGGTTGTAATTATACATCCATAATTTGCTGAATAATCTCCATCAAACAAGTTTCTTTGGAACATTCCTCAGAATCCTGAATGCATTCTTCAATCTCGATGTTTGCTTTCTCCTTCAAATCTTTCACCACTCCATCATCTCTTTCCATCTGCCTCCCTGTTTCTCTGGGCTGCCTCTGCACCTGGAATCGGTACTGCTCCTCCAAAATAGGTCCCATTTACAATAATAATGAGAAGGGGAAGTTCTCTGATGCCCTGGACAAATTTCTCCTAGTAGTATAAATACCACCTTGGGTCTCGCCCTGAAAACAGGGAATAACTTAGTCATAAAAGGATAAATAAATACTTATTTCCAAACTAATGGAATGACTTATGAGATAATAAATTGCAGCTTATAAACTGGTCACAAATCTATGAATGAACTAAATAAAGGCAATAATTGCTTAAATCAAAAAGACCGAATCCTTTACTCTCAAATATTTTTATTGTTAACATCTCTGACATCATTAACACTTTCTGACTCAATTGTTGTATAGCTCTCACTATATTAACTGTCATGAATACTCAGTTATGCATTACTTCATTTCCTTGTATATACTTGCAAAAGATTCTCTTAATTGCTTGCATGTACATTTATATACTCATGTTGAACCTGAAAGTGGTCCTCTGTGATCACTGCTGTACCCCATTAACAAGCAAATAAACAAGCAAATAATTATCTGCATTATTCATCTATTACAATGTACTCATTTCCAAAACAAACTAATCACAATTAAAAGAGTAGTCAAAAACCTTATACCTAATTTGAGGGTTTTTTTTAATCAGGACTAGGAAAGAGCCTTGCAAAGAATAGAAAACAGACATCCAAAATACCACTAAACTGAAGAAATATGAAATCTACTAGAACTGAAACCAACACAGCCAAAGCAAAATACTACTGGAATATACAACAATCCATCTTGCTAACCCTCCAAAATTCTGCAGCACTATAAAATTGATTAGTGTCAACAGAATATTCCCTAAATCCAAAATAGACTTGAGCCCACCATCTGATGCAGCTGAAGATATTGCATTTAAGTTATTATACCCATTCATGGCCTATAATTTATACTTCACAAGACAGGATGCGAGAATGTTTTCAGTTCCACTACATAGGATACTTACTCTCATTTCTTCATTAAATGTATATCATACAAAAGAAATCCAAGCTTTTCATGATGGAAAGGATTGTTAGTTCAATCCTCTTTTTAACTATTTGACTTCAAAAGAGCAGATATGCAGAGCAGGTCACCTAAGCAGGCCTTTGGTTTATATTTAAAATACAGATCTAACAGCTGAGATTCTAATTCCTTGCTTTAAATATGCTCTCATTGTCCCCCTGTCTAAAGTACTACATTCAAAATCCCCTTTGGAGTATAGTTCCATTGCTAACTTACCATTAGCTAACATTCTAAAAAAAAGGCTTGTAAGTAAGTACTTGAGTAGATCCAGAGGTGCAATATTTCAACAGAGAGACAATATAATGGGTAATTGTTTGGTATTTTGAAAGTTATTTGTGCAAGTTCCAGAAGGGAGAGACTGAAGGACCAAAAATGCAAACCTCAATATTCTAAGTCTGAGATTGCCATTTTGCAGAATATTCCACTTTTTCCAATGTATGGCAATCTCAGAGTTGGTACATTAAAGTTGAGGAGGTATGTAATGGGCTTGCCTCTCTAGAAAATACAATTTCAAAGGAAAACAGTGATTTTTGACATTCACTCTTGTATATTTTCAAACTTTTTTTCATAATTCTGTGGTCTGGGGTAGCACAGTGGTGCAGTAGTTAACATTGTCACCTCACTGCTAGACATTCTCTGGTTTGATTCTCAGCTGGGGTGCCTTCTGTGTGGAGTTTGCATGTCCTCCATGCATTTACATGGGTTTCCTCTGGGTGCTCTGCTTTTCTCCCACATTCCAAAGACATGCATCTGGAACATTTCTCCCCAGTCCTCCACTAAAAATAGGTTCTGTTTTAGCTGGACTTTCCTGGTCAACAAATGTTAAACAAATAAATAAGTAAATAAACAATCCTGGAATGGCCTGGTTGCTATCCTAAAGACACTACACAGACTACCATTTGATCTCTATCTTCTCAAATATAGACTGACATGGAGAACAGACATCTGACAGGAGCTTTTGAGACAGTTATTCGTGACATTTTCCTAGCCTAGCTCAATAACTACTGCATTTTCTCAAAATTCTTCAACTGGATTAAGAACTAATTATCAGGTACGCCTTTCTTTATAGTTTTTCAAAACACATTTCCACATCTGGAACTCTTCAGAGTGGTGTCCCTCAAAGCAAAGTCTTTAGGATGACTTATCTTCCAGTTTTATAGAATTTTTTTTGTGTGTGTGTGTGGGGTCTGCCAGATCTAAAAATGATCATGTAAGCTAATGACATAGTATTGACAGCTATATATCTACCACACATCTCTTCCAGGATGCAAAAAGATATATCTTATGTTTGTAACCGGAATATCTAAAAGAAATTACATATAAAACTAACAAATCCATGCCAACTATCTTTGGAACCTCCAAAAGAGTAGTCATATTAATCACACCTTGTATCATTGACTATCATGGATCATTTCAAATCCCTCTATTACTTACATTTCAGAAACATAAGAGAAGATACCAGGGCAACCTAAATCTATTTCTTCATATAAGATGCTCCCTTCCATCCTACTTTCCAGCTTTCAGAGTCCACCACCATTAAATATCCTACAACTCTGGAACTTCTTGCTTCCTTTTTGATTTCTGCTTCCACACTACCTGCATAAATAAAATATAGATCCCTTTACTTAATTGTGCTACTCCTCAGCCTAACCTCTATTCCTTTCCTCCTACTGGGCCATCTCTCATCCTACCATGACTTAAAAATAGCTCTCAACATCTCTCCAACTCTGTCCCAGCCACCTAAACTCTCCACATATTGGGCCAAACCTATTTTATGACACTCATCACCTTTACCTCAAATATAGAATGATTAACACCATTTCAACATATATTAAAATAAAATTAAGTGGAAAATACTTTCCAAAAAACAAGAATCGATAATACCCCAATATATTAAAATCTTCCTAGAAGGAGATATTCAGCCTAATCCTGTCACAACCAAGAAATTTCCCTTCCACAAACTACTCTAATCCCACAACAGTCTACCCACCACCAAAGTAATACAGCTTTTGGTATCATAAATATTAGAAGCATAACAAGTAAAATAACTGAATTACATGCCTAGATTACATAACACAAGCCTGATATTCTTGGTATAACCAAAGCGTGAACCCATTATAAGAAACTCTGAAATTATACCTCAAGCTATAATATCAACCATAATGACTGTACAAAGAAGAAAGATGGTGGCATTGCTCCAATATTTCTCAACAACTATCACATTTCCCCCTACTACAAACCAATACCAAAAGTCAGTTCAGTATCACTTCTTATTAATTTCCTGAAATCCTTTACAACCTTCCTGGTGACAATACGGCTACACTAGAAGATATTCTACAGTGGATATCCATAACAATTCCACAATAAAAAATGCTGCTAGGTAATGTCAATATCAATTGGTTGGACATAACCTATAACTCCCCTACATCTAGCACAGACTTATATCTTTTCTCACAACTAATAACCCCGCACATCAAATTCCTTATTAGCCTGTATCCTAGTACCAGACCCTAGCAAATTCCCACCACAGGTACAATGTCAGTCTCTTTCAATGACCATCTCCCAATCTATACAACCAGCCATCTCACACATCCACTCAAACAGTATGTTTATAAAACAACATGAAACTTGTTCAAATTTAACTCAGAAATATTCATTACTACCCTATCATCTATTAATTCGAACATCCTAAAACTTTTTCCCTTAGATGATTACTTGTTTAATTTTTTTATTGATTTATTTACATATTTACTGGGGTAGCACTGATCTCATTGTGCCATTTGTGGGCACAGCTCAGGTGAACAGGATCACATCAGAAATTAACAAAACATATTTACAGATGCAAGGGTATGCTATAAAATGCACATATTTACAGATGCAAAAATATGCAACAACATTGAGTTCAAGAAACAGTTTACAAAATGAGAAATCTAGATGGAAAATGAAATTATATTAGCAGAGCTTTTTGAATAAGATGTAACCATAATGACTGAGATGACTTATGCTACAGGGATAGGAGCATATCATCATATAGAGAAGTATGAAGACATTAGAGGAGGCAAGTGAGAACAGTTGTTGGAAATGACACCATGAGAAGACGACAGAAAAATGGAGAGCGAGAGGTATGCAGAAGAGGATTAAAAAGGAGAAACGTGTGAGAGCTGCAAAGAGAAGCGGGAGGTCGAATGAATGAGAGGAAGTAAGTGAGAGGATGACAAGATGAGATAAGGAGGAATGAAACACGGATAAAGGGATATGGGAGAGCTGCAGGGTTCATGTGCCATGACCTGTGTGAGTTCAGCTTTGTTAGGGTGAAGAGCTGTTACTTAGGTTGTTGTCTAATCTCTGAGTACATTTGGACATCTCTGATTGAGGGTTGCATAGAGTTCCATATTTTAGATGTTAGGATGCAGACTGCATCATCAGTGCACAGATGTTTTGTTTTTGGAGTTAGTAGGGTGGGTAGATATTAAGAGATACCCCTGAGATAACATGCAAGTGGAGGGGTGTTGTGAAAAATGTATGAGTGAGAGGTGTTAAGATGTCACAGCAGCAAGGAATTTGTGAATTAGTGATCCTGGTAGGACAGTGACCCTCAATTGTACTGGGAGCCATTTAGCTTTGGCGAAAGTTAGGCAGCAGTGTTCATTAATGAGGATTTTAATAAAGAACTGGCAGATTTTATTGGAAATGGTTTGCGAGGCGTTGGCATTTTTTTCTTTGATGCTGCAGCTATTATTGGTAGTCCACATCTGAGTTGAGATAAGAGTATTCCTTTGCCTATGGCTGCTTTGACTGTCTGAGACAGTAGAGCTGATAGCTTTTCTTGGCAAGAACAGTAGTGTGTGACCTTTTGTGTGTGTTTTGAATGTGTAGCTGAAAGTTAAGAGATCGGTCTAGTTAATTGCCAAGGTATTTGAAGGATATTGTAGTAGTTATGGTGGTATTGTTAACATCTTTAGTATTAATAACATGGGGAGCTTTGGCTATTTTTTGCTTAGCTCCAAATAGCATTGCTTTGATTTTTGAGGGATTGAATATGTTTCTGGCCTGTTTGCCATTGGGTATGGGTTTCTATGTCATCTTGGAGCCGAGTTTGTATAACAGAGTGGGATTTATGTGATCTGTAGATGACCATAACATCTGCATAAAGAATTAGAGGTATCTGAGGATGATCAGATGGGAGTTTTTTGTTAAATATGGGAAATAGCAGAGAGGCTAAAATGGAACCCTGGTTGATTCCTTTCACGAGAGAAGCTGTTTCAAAGGTAGTGCCTACTTTCACCTTGAACAATCCATTGGTGAGGAAATCTACAAACCAAGGTTTTTCAGCATCACTAACTCCTACTTCAGTTAATTTGTCAAATAGTAAGTTATGATTATTAGATCAAAGGCTTTTTGTGAGTTTAGTAAAGATAGGTCCTGTCAGGTTGCTTTTATCCATATTGAATAGAATGTCATCTGTGAGGGTGTAGAGAGCTGTTATGGTGCTGCATCCAGACAAAAATCCATGTTGCTTCCTTAATAGAAGATTTGGCTGTAGATAATTTTTTTCTAGTATTTTACCTGAGTAGGAAGTATTGAAATAGGGTGGTATTACAAAGCAGTATTTGGCTTAGGTAGTTTTGGAATAGGAGTGATTATTGCTGTTTACCATATCTGAGGTATAATCTTATTAGTTAAGCAGAGGCTGTATATGTGAGTAAGAGGGTGGGCGATGAGGTCCTTACAAAGGTGAATTAACTAAGGGGCTAACTTATTTGAGCCTGTATGAGTATCTATTAGTATTTGGTCCATTTCTAGTTCTATCTCTTAGGTTCTAATCTTTTTGACAAGGGGTAATGGAATGTAAAGGGGGAGAGGATGGCTGTGGGGTGGTAGGATTATGTTGTTGTTGTTGGCATTAATGATGTGTGACAGGTTACTGAAGTCATTTAGTAAGTCAGTACATGAGAGCTTGTTTCTGGTGCTGTTAGAGGGGTTCAGGTAGGTGGAATTGTGTTGAGTTTATCAAATAGTCAATAGGTTGATTTCTCTCCAGAATCTTCTGGTTTTAGCTAAAAGTCTGATTTGTTTGTTTTGGTAGTAATTCTTTTTGTGTATCTGGATTGCTTGACTAGATTGCATGATTAGGTACATTTGCCATGGGAATCTGTGGAGGGGGTTGCATTTCCAATGGTGCCATGATTCATCATATAATTTGATGAGGTGTTTAAGTTCCTTGGATACCTAGTCATATTTATGATGTTGAAGTAGCTTTTCACCGAAGGAAAGAATTTGTTTTGCAAGTCAGTATGGTTTTGGTAAAATAATTGGTTGCTTCATGGGGGTCTTTTATGGCAAGTAGGTAAGACCAATCATAGTGGCAAGGTCTTTTTTTAAGGTTTTGGGGTTAAAGGTGATAATTTGAGTTTATATTTTAACTTTAAATTATGTACTTAGAACATTATGGGATAGTGATCACTGCAGGAGGGTGCATGCATGGTGATGTTAGATATCACTGCAAGATTACTAGTTATTAAAAGATCTAAGAATCAGAAAAAACCTCAAACGATAGCAGGCAGAACAAGAGACCACAGAAGGAGGCAATGAGGTCACAACAGAACAATGTACTGTAACATTAGCAAATTTGCAAATGTGGTAAAATTCATAAACAAAAAATGCTTTCATCCACACCTAATGCTGGACTTCATCAGAATAAAGCAAAAACATTTTCAGTTCATTAAATAAGCTCAGCTTCAATTATGTGTTAATTGTTTAAAGGCACAGCATAGGTAATACTGTGTCCTAACTATAAAAACAAACACAATCTAAAAATGATAAAGATAAAAAAAATCTATAAGGAAAATAAATAAGTAGTTATTTGTAAAACAATTTTTTTTTACTAAACTTCTTGTTAAAAAACCTTAGCTTAACACATATACAATAAAAACTTGCATTCCAAAGCTGTAATCCAACCTTGAATCATCTCAAGTGTATGGAGCTAACTTTATATTGGGTGTGAGGAGATTGGATAAGCAAACTATGGAGGGAACTCTGCTGATAAGAGCAAAGAGAGAGAGAGAGAGAGATGCTAGGGAGGATTAAAGGCTGGGAAGAACGCAGAAGAGTATGTTTCTACATTGGCGAAAAAATATTGGGTGACCAAAAGATTACACAAAAAGATGATGATGTAAATGAATTCAATGCACCTTTCCTAAATAGCCTTCTACCCCCCCTAGAAGGAAGAGACTAAAACAAACAATGCACTTTGGCTATCCAAAAAGATTACATGATAATGCAGGATAGAGGAAAAGCATGGAAGAAATGGCAAAAATATAAAAAAAATGCAATATCTCAAAAACTTAAGAACCATACTTAAAAGCAAATAAATGAAGACAAAAAAACTATACTATAACAAATTTCAGAATAATGGTAAACACAACCTAATAAAATCTGGTCAGCCATTAAAGAAATATTACGTCCTGGCCAAAAATGTAACCCTAACCCCTTTCCCAGTAACTCATCACTCAAAACTGAAATAGAATTCAACTCTTATTTTACAGAAAGTATACCAATCCTAGCCAAGGAGTCACTAAATTCTAATCCCAACCCAGCCCAAAAGCTACATGTCACCACATTCACTTTCACCTTCAGACTTGTGCCCCCATCCTATATAGAACTAGTCTTAAGCAAACTCAAACCATGCTCTATTTCAGCTGATAGCATTCCATGTGAGTAGCTTAAAATAGCACCCAATAACATTGCCTATCCTGTCTCAATTCTTATAAATTGGTCAATCTATGAATCTCGCATTCCCTCTCTCTGGAAAAAATCACACATTATACCTCTACAAAAATAAATAAATAAATAAATTCAATAGACATTACTAATTTTAGATCTATAACAATCGTATCCCCCTTTTCCAAAATAATTTAAAAGGTCTTTAAAAGCAATTACTAAACCATTGCCTGCAGGAAGAACTCACATACCCATAAAAGACAGCTTCTGTCCCTCCAATTGTACATTGCACTTCTAACCTTTATAGACTTTATTATTTCTGTCAATAAAGCTACAGATAACAAAAACTTGTCTCCCTCTTATTCATAGTCTTGTCTAAAGCTTTCCACACAGTTTGTCGCAGCAAACTTCTACTTCAAATGCCCCCAATAGGTCTCTCTCAGTCCACCTTCTATGCATCAAAAGCTACCTGTCCAATAGGCATCAGCCAGTAAAATGGCACTCCATCCTTTCTCCATACCTACCTGTCACCAACAGTGTACCAAAAGGGCCTATTCTTGGTTCCCTCCACTTTAACATTCTCACCAACACCCTCTACACATTCACACAACAGACCACCTAATACAGTATGCAGATGACTCCACACATTTGCACATCTGACAACATTGTACATCTCCAAATATTACTCAGAAAACTTTAACAGACACTGAAACATGGCTTTATACTGCTTCTTGTATTTCCAAATCCCTCTCTCATGTAAAAAAATAAAGTCATCACAACCATTAATGTCACTTCTTACAGCAAATTATTATGAATGGTAGTAGATGATAATCTTAAATTTAACATTGCATAAAAAAACTCACCAAAATTTGGGAACGCTTTACAGAACTAAAAATGTTCTCAACAGTGCAACTAAAACTTTACTTGCCACTACTTACCTCCCCCTCACTACTTTATGGCACTCCCATCCTTATTAACCAGCAGGCATCACAAAAAGCAAAATTTGAACAAAGCTATAAGAAAACGGTTACATTTGCAACAAATACCCCTATCACCACTGTATAGCACCAAAAAGCCCAAATTGGTTAGAACTACCCCATCAACTGACATATATACAGCTTCTCACACCTATCCAGCATATTTCTGCTTGTCCAGAACAAAATAACATTATGTGCAATTATGTTAAATACAGGAAACAGATAGACACCACTAAGCAAGAGTTCCAGCAATTAGAAATCACAAACAAAAAGGAACTAAAAAAATGTTCAAAACTGCAATTACATTCCAACTTGGTCATTATGATCCAATGACCAAAAACTTCTTTCAATCCACAAACATATCAAGTCTGTTGGGCATGATTTTTACTCATACCATTTTGCTAAGGTCTGGAAATCCCTACTTGTATCCATCAAGTCAGTATACCCTCCTTCCAGTCCTTTAAAACCATTGTGTAAGACTTCCTAGCCAAAATCCTGCTCTATTCTTGCTCAACATAAGGAAAAACTATATCCCTAAATATCAACAAGTACCTATTCATACCTTACCTCTCATTACTCCTTTTTCTTCAGTTACTTCCTAACTTCAGTTTCTCCTGACACTTTATCTAAATAATCCTATTTTTCTCCACTTCACATCGCAGTTCTTATATGTGTTATACTAACTTGCCACTGATTCCTCTAAACTAGCTAACATTTCTCTAAATATTCATATACATTGCATCTATTCTTAACCAATGTTTTAACATAGATATAATTGTTTAAACTGTACATTTTTTATTTTTTTATTGTATTATTTTTGAAGATTGTAAAATTATGACCCTTAAAATGTTCTGTACTGCTTTGGGACTTTTCTCCCAGGGAGTCTAGTGAAAATGGTTTCCTAACCTGTTAGGCATTCCCAGTAATCACATGTCAATAAATAATAAATAAATCAAATAAATAAATTACTCCCCTTCATTACAGAACAAAAATATTCAGGGGTTCTTTTGGATACTGTATGTATTCCTAAACTCTTTTATGCAGTGCTCTTTCAATTCTCCCTGGAATAAATATTTTATATTCATAAGTTGCTTCATAAATCAAATGTTAACTGATACAATGTAATTTTTCTCCTTACTTAAAATAATGCTTAGTCATAGGTGCCTAGGAGATTACTAGGCTAATGACTTAGGAAACTTTACAAGCCTAGCCAATATAACCCAATATTACCCAATATATGGTCCCTCGTGGCAAGATGATGCCTTGAGAATCTTACAAATTGTCCCTGTCCATAAGGGGCATATATGCTACCTCAGGTGTGATTTTTACAATTCCCTATCAATTGATCCAAATTGCATTAGAAGAAGGCCAGGGAAGGACTCTGCTTAATGTGAATAGGAAGCCTGCTCCAAAGAGGGAAAAGTCTCTGAGACACATATCTGTTTCTCCAGCATGTTTTGATTGAGTTGCTGACTAAGTTTAGATCCCCAGATTGGGCGACCCTCATGATGTTTGACTTGTTGATTTGTAGCAGCTCCATCAGGGCTGGATTTGAGAATGCCTTGTAAGTCAGGCATAAGTCAGCCCTTAATAGTCAGCTGGAGACACAGTAAAGGGATAGGGCTTTTAGTCTATATAGGACATGTTGTTTATACCCTGAATTTCCTTTGTGAGGAACCTCTGAAGTCATCCCATCTGTTTTAAGTGACTAGTCAAGTATGTGCCATTTGGCACTCTGTACTGGATTATTGGTCTAATGAGGGCTAAGTTCAGTGGCACTATAATTTCTTTAGATCTGGATGCCATACCTTTACTTATATGTTATGCCATATAAAAAGACATCCTTACCACTGTGGACATGTGGCGGTCAAAGCTCAGGCTACTATCTGTGTACCTAGATCTCTCACCTCTGAGTCTACTCTTAGGGGTGTGCTATCGATGTTGTAATTTGCAGGGATATTTGACTTCCCAAATGGTAAGATAATGCATTTCATTGCATTTACTTTTAGGCCATGGTTCTGGCACCAATCATTTATTTGATCTAGGCCCTCCAGAAAGATATCTACATCATTGGGGGATTCAATGATTTCTCCCATCTTTTGTCATCAGCAACTTTGTCATCCAGATGCCTTCCACATTAGTCTTGACTTCAGAGAAGTATATTACAAACAGGAGTGGTCCCAGCACTAGCCCTGTGACATACCACTAGTGACTGGCCTCTTGTTGTCTCTGGATTCACCCACTTTAACTACATGTGTCCTATCCAGCTGGTGGTGTAGGGATATATATCCAGTTTTGAGAGTTTATTTATAATACCTGAGTGGGAAATTCTGTTAAATTCCTTGGCCAGCTTGAAGTTGACAGTATGTACTCTTTTACTCTCATCCATGGCCTTAGTGACTTTCTCAAAGAAATCCACCAGATTTTGTAGGCATGACCTACCATTGACAAAGATGAATTGGATCAGATCCAGTGGAGGTTTCTTATGTCATTATTTAAAAGGTCCATGCTTTTTCATTGCATGTCCTTACATAGAAGAATAGTCAGACTTATGGGTCTGTAATTTTCCAGGTCAGCAGATGGTCCCCCTACAGATGGATGAACACTGCTGTCCTCCACTCTATCAAGAACAAGGCCAGTCCATAGGATGTAGTTAAACAGATATCTTAATAGGCCTGATAAGTCCTGATTTAAGCAGTTTAAGATGCAACCTGGTATATTGTCAGGCCCCCTTTAGGCCATGGTTTTAGCTTTAGAGAGAACAGTGACAACCTGTTCTTTTGGGATAATTGGTGATGGATTAGTGGAAGATATTTCTTGGGGGGGGGGGGGGTGATGGAGAGGTGAAATTTGAGCTTAATTTATTGGCCAGCAGATTTGCAATATCTTCTTGCTGAGTATAGGTAATGCTATCTACAACTAATTCCGCACATTGTTGGGTGTTGCCCTTAAAATTGCTGACATAACTGAAAAATGCCTTACAGTTATCCTTATCTTTGGAGGCTATTTTTAACACAAAATCTTCTTTCAGAGACTTGACTAGTTCCCTGATTTGCTTGTTCAGACTAATGAGGGACATTTTGCTCTGTTGTGCACATTCCCTCTTATTTCTCGACAAGATTTTCTGTCTTTTATTATACAATCTATTAATATCAGAGTCTACCAAGGTGGCTTATTTTTGCAGTTTGACCTGGGTTTATTTTTCGTATGGTACTACCATTTCTCTGCAGTTATTTATATGGTCAATTTTGTGTTTTGTTAAACTGTTTGTGCAATGTACATTTGCTCAACAAGGTGAATATGGTATGCTATCAGCCAGGAGTGATTGGAGATGTTTATCATTTTGCCAAATATCAAACGGGAGGAGAAATGTTAGTTATCAAAGGTTTCATATATTATTTAGGAAAGTGCACTAAGAAACAGAAGTATTGGTGCTGTAAGCATAAGTTATCCACAAAATGTAGAGGCAGAGCTGTAACAGCCTGTGTTAGCATGGGTGAAGAGCTGTTAAAATCTGTTGCTCATAACCATTTAGGTGACCCTCCTGAAATAGGGAAGTATGCTGTTTGCTTTAACTTGAAGCAGAGAGGTACTATCTCTCATGATTCTGCATGTATTATTGTTGATATGTAAGCACATCTTCATCACTGGAGTTTGCAGCTACACTTCCAAGCAGAAGAGCTTTACTACAAGTTAATAGGTTCATAGGTGTGTACTAGGCTGGAGCCTTTACAAGCCTAGCCCATAGAAGTGCCCTGGCATCGTGCCGCTCAATGTTAGTTCCCATTGCCTCTATCAAGAAGAGCCACTGGAGTGATCCCCAGGGTGAACTTTCTATTTCCCAGTCACTCATCAATATTTCTCTTGAAGAGGAATGGTGAGGTGCTCTGATTGACATGTATGGGAAGTCTATTCCAGAGCATGGGCAGTCTCTGGGTTATGAACCTGTCCCTCCAGCATGTTCTGTTGATTGTGGTAATGAGGTTGAGGTCTCTGGAATGTGTGATGTTGAGGGATTGGGATTTCTTTAGCTGTACCATTTCTAACAGAGCTGGATCAGACATGGCTTTGTAAATCAAGCAGAGATCGCCTCTTTGTAGACGATATGAGACAGAAAATAGCTGGAGTTTTTTGAGTCTGTCCATGTAGGACACATGTTTAAGGCCTAGGATCCTCTTTGTGAGGTACTTTGTGGCCTTTCCAGCAGTTGCATGTGTCTAGTGAGGTACATGCCAAATGGGGCATTATACTCAATGATTGGCCTAGTGAGGGAAGTGTAGAGAGAGATGATGACCTCTTTCTTCCTGGATGCAAAACCCTTGGTAATGAGATGTGCCACATAGAAGGACTTTCTGACCACAGTGGCAATGTGGTGGTTGAAAGAGAGGTTGCTGTCAACCTGTGTCCCCAGATCTCTTATAATGACTTCAGTGTTCATTGGGCTCCCATCGATGTGGTAATTAGTGGGATATGAGTTTTTCCCAAAGGGGATGAAAATGCTTTTTTGGCATTTGGCTTAAGGCCATAGTTTTGACACCAATCATTGGTCTCAGTGAAGCCTTTCTGTAGGCTGTCTACATCACTTGGAGAGTTAATAATGGCCCCCAGCTTGCAGTCATCTGCAAACATGGTCAGCCAGAGTCCCTCCATGTTGGCCTGGACTTCTGAAAAGTAGATGCCAAACAGGAGAGGACCCAGAACTGATCTCTGTGGGACTCCAATCATGACTGGTTGGCAGTCTAACTTGCAGGTTCTATCTGTCAGCCAATTTGCAACCCACCTAGTGATATAGTGGTTGATGCCTCGTTTGGTGAGTTTATCAATAATTCCTGAGTGGGGAATTGTATCAAGGTAGGCTGTATGAACTGCCTTGCCTTCATCCAGAGCTCTGGTGACTGACTCAAAGAAGTCAACCAGGTTGAGCAGGCATGATCTACCTCTAACAAAACCAAATTGCATGGGATCTAGTGTTTAGAGATTCCCTATACCCTTGTTAATTAAGCCCATGATGATGTGCTCCATAGCCTTATGTATCAGACTCATCAGGCTAATGGAGTGATAATTCCCAGGGTCTGTAGTCGCTCCCCCTTTATGGAGAGGGATGACTGCAGCAGTGCACCATTTGGTAAAGACAAAGCCTGAGGTGAGGCTGTGATTGAACAGAGCACACAGATGTGGTGGCAGTTCACTTTGTAGTTCATCCAGGGATATTGTCGGGTCCCATGGAAGCTGTATTCTTGTCCTTGGACAATGCAGCTTTAACCTGTGCTGCAGTAATGGTGGTTGCTTTGCATTCCTCCAGTATTGTGATTGGTCTTTAAGGGGGGGGGGGTAAAGTTGGGACTGAATCTGTTGGCCAGTATGTTGGCAATAACTGTTGGCTCAGTATAGGAGGTACCATTGTGCAGTAACTCATAGCAAACCTCGGAGTTGCCATGGAGATTCTTGATATAACTATGGAATGCTTTGTGGTTGTTTTTAATGTCTGTCGCAATTGTGCCTTCATAGCTGGCTTTAGAGGTTTTGATGAGGGATCTCAACTTTTTGTTGAGGCTAATAAGGGAGTTTTTCCACTCTTGAGACTTCACCTTTTTCTGCAACACTTTCTTCCTTCTGTTGTAGAGTTTATTAATGGCAGGGGGCCACCAGATTGGCTTCTTTTTTGTGGAGGAGAGCATCTTGGTTCTGTTGGGTATGGCTAGTTCCATGCATTTATGTATGTGTTCGTACAGTGCATTGGTGTATGATTCGGCAGTCATGCAACTATTTTCCATTGACATGGGTGCTGTGAAATTAGCCACCTCTGTTTTAGGAACCCAAAGTCAGCTTTGGAGAAGTTTTTCATGGTGGTTATCTTTGTGGGGGTGTGGACGAGATGGGGATTTCTATGGTGATTAGTTTGTGGTCAGATCTAATCAGGGAGGAATTGACTATTGGTGTAGAGCAATGGTTGCCCACGTTAGTAATAATGAGGTCAAGGATGTTGCTTCCTCTAGTGGGGGTAAGAATGAGCTGGTCACTGGCATTGGAATTGATCAGTTCCAGGAAGTGTTGGGCCAGTGTATTGGTGCATGAGTAATTTTCCCAGTTGATGCAGGGGTAGTTGAAGTCACCTAGTATGAGAGTGTTGGGTTGGACTTTAATAGTTTCCAGGGTGCTTAGGAACGTGGAGTGAGAGTCTTGAGACATGGTTGGGGACCTATAGTAGGCTATGGCCTGAATCACCATCTTACCCAATGTTCGCTGTACATGAAGTATCTCAGATGTGTTATGCTGGGCTACTAGTCTGGAGGTGAGCATATCCTTTATGAATATGGAGACACCACCGCCTTTGGCGCTTAGGTACATGTTCTGGGGCAGAAAGGTGTGGAATGAGTTACAGCCTGGTAGTGCAGGGTTGCTTTTTGCTGTTTTAAACCAGGTCTCAATTACAGCACAAATGTCGATATTCTCCATTTTGAGGAGTGCTTCGAGCAAGTGCATCTTGAGATTTAGACTTCAAGCAGTGAGCAGCATGACCCTCAGACTGCATTCATTTATAGCTGTTACGGTGGCAATTTGGTCTTTGGAACATCACCTAAAAAAGGCACTATATGGGTGGCAAGAGCCTTAGCCAGTATCTGGAAACTCAGGGGTGACAGATGCAGTCCATCTCTGGAAAAGCATTGAGGTTTGTCAGTCATGTCATCCCAAGCAGACATATACTGGATTCCCCTTAAAATGACACCAGAAACTTAGCCAATTGTTGAAGTCAATCATTTTCTGCTTGTGCTGCGATATCATTCTGGCTGACGGTAGGATGTTGCTTAGGGCTAGGGTCATAGGAGAGCTTGGGTAAAGGAGAGTGAGAGACCTATAGGTACTAGACTGACTGTATTAAATATTGATGCTGCATAGTTCCCTTTAAAAGGAGGGCAATTTATACAGAAGAGTATGTGCGATTCATCATCTGATAATCTGATAATACAGTGGTATTATTCACAACTGTTCAAAATTTGTCTGATTTGTCTGTATCAGATATTTGGCTCATGGATGGCATGTATTTCATAAAAGGACTTGTTTGTAGACAGTTTTATCATAGAATCATAAGATCACAGTAGATTACTAGGCCAATGGCCCTCGGGCTCTTACTAGCCTTGTCAAGAGTTTATCCCCGAAAAGGAACTTCAATCAGGGCCTGTCACCCCTGTTAATAAGGGACACAGGTGGAACCCCTGGGACAAATTTTTGGTTTCCCATCCACTAATCAAGCCTGTGCTTGAAGAGGGTCAGCGATGTACTTTGTTTGATGTGTATGACGAGTCTATTCCAGAAATGGGGCAGCCTCTGGGAGACAAACCTGACTCTCCAGCAGGTTTTGTTAATGTCACGTATTAGATTTAGGCCTTTCAATCAGGTAATGCACGAGGAATTAGACTCACAAATATGGAGCATATCTAGTACAGCAAAGTGTAAGATTGCCTTGTAGGCAAGACACAGATCACCTCTGAGCAATCTGTACCATACCGAGTAAAGTGATAGTGATGTGAGCCTGCCCACACAGGATAGGTGTTGGAGGCCATGGATTCTCTTTCTGAGGTTTCTTTGTGGCCTTTCCAGTTGGTGCAGGTGTTTGGAGAGGTACATACCAAATGCTGATTGTACTCAATTAATGGCCTAATGAGGGAGGAGTACAGAGAGGTAATAACCTATTTTTTGATGGATGCTATCCCTTTTCTTATGGGATGAGCCAAGTAAAAGGATTTTCTGACCACTGCTACTACATGTTGGTAGAATGTGAGATTGCTGTCAACCTGTGTACCCAGGTCTCTCACCAGATGTTATATGCTTAGGGGTTGCCATTGATGTGGTAATCAGTAGAGGCCATGTTTTTGCCGAATGGTATGATAATACATTTTTTTTTGTGTTTGACATAAGGCCATGCCTTTGACACCGGTCATTTGTTGCTGTGAAACCCTCTTGTAGTATGATAAAATCATTTGGGGAGCCAATGACAGGACCCAACTTACAGTCATACACAAACTTGGTCAGCCACAGGCCTTTTGTCTTTGCCTGGACCTCTGAGAAGTAACTAAATAGTAGGGGTCACAGGACAGTTGCCTGGGGAACACCACTAGTGACTGGTCTGCTGTTGGAGGTGGAGGCACCTATTTTGACCTTGTGTGTCCTATCAGTGAGCCAGTTTGACACTCACCTGATGTGATAGGGATTTACACCAAGTTGTGTTAGTTTTTTGTTGATGCCTGAGTGGGGGATTGTGTCAAAAGCTTTGGCCAAGTCAAGGTAAACTGTATGTACTGACTTTCCCTCATCCAGTGCCTTGGTGACAGTCTTAAAAAAGTCAACCAGATTCAACAGGCAAGAGCTGCCCTTGACAAATCCAAACTGGGTGGTGACAAGTGCTTGAAGATTGTCTATGTCCTTGTTTATAAGGTCCATAATAATATGCTCTATGGCATTACAGATCAGATTTGTCAAGTTAATGGGGTGATAGTTTCAAGGTCCATAGAGGCACCACCTTTATGCAAAGGGATAACAATGGCAGTTCTCCACTCTGCAGGAATGAAGCCTGTACTTAGGCTATGGTTGAATAGAGTGCTCAATGGTGAGGCTAGTTCTTGCTAAAGATGATGCAGAATACAGCCTGGGATACTATCAGGTCCCCTAAAAGCTGTGTTCTTTGCCTTGGATAGGGCCTTTAACCCTTGATCTATGGAGATGTGAGGTGCAGGACAAGTATTGGGGATGTCAAATGGGCCTTTGCAGGGGATGGGGGTTGAAGTTTGTGCTGAACCTATCTGCTAGAAAGTTGGCTAAGTCAACAGGATCAGTGTAAGTAGTGCCATTATGAACTAATTCGGAACAAACCTGGGCTTTGCCATGAAGGTTCCTGACGTAACTGAAAAAGGGTTTGTGGTTAGCCTTAGTTTTGAAAGCTAGTTATGATTCATAATTGGCTTTGGGGGTTTTCACCAATACTATACTTTCTTTAGTGAAGTATGGAGAGTACAGTAAGAGTGTGCCTTTAGTTTACTGCCCGATGAGTAAGAAATTGCTTAAATCATATAACTTTATGTGGCATTGCATGTTTGAACTCATGATTAGTAATGGATTGACCTGGCAAGTTACCTATATTTTATGTGATTTTTGAAGTAGCCAAAGTTAAAAGTATTAGACTGTATGTTAATGAGGTTACCTGTAAAGGCTGCTTTTTCATTTTGTATCTAACCTCTGGAGAAAAGTACAAAGTCTCAGGTTAGGTGCATTATATAACTCTTCTGTTACATTTCAATTAGCCATGAAAAAGCTTGCACTGTTAGCTTTCTTACAAGAAGTAGATGTGATTCCTAATTTCTACAAGTTACGGGATACTTTTCCCATTTAAAGTAAAGAGCTTATAAAGTATTTTGCAGAATGGTATGTCCTAGGCAAACCAAAAACTTTTAGTACAAGATCTACATCGCACATTAGGTTTCCATCTTTGTTCTCTATCTCTTTCTGGAATATTTCTGTTGTAAATGAGTTATTTTTGCTAAGAACTCAGAACACAGTTGAGGACTGGCATAGAAAATTTAAATGTTTGACTGGGAAATAAGTGTCAGATGTGTATATACCAAGTTGATGAAATTCATCTCCACATGTCTGCTGCTTGTCCTCCGTCTCCTAAAAAATGAGCACTTATCAGATGTCAACAGCAATTTTAAACTATATTTGACCATAAAAGTGAGTACAATTGCACTGACTATTTGACAGTTATTGCAACTCTATTAAAGATGTGAGGAGATTATTTTGCATAACTCATGTATATTAAGGACATAGCATATCATTAGTATAATTTCTGAAATGGTTTGTCACATTGTGGGTTACTGGGGACAACACTACTGTCTTTGGATTATTGATGGTGTGTAATCCCTCGGGGGAGGCATACCACATTCGCAAATGTAGTCTTCGGTAATCTGAGTCTCAGTGTTTTGTACTCTCAGTAAAGCGAATTTTTGTGTAAATAGGATCAGCAAAGTACCATTTGGTGAAATGTAAATTTGAAAGAAAAAAGTAGACCCATATATACATATGCATATATATATATATATATATATATATATATATATATATATATATATATATATGTACATACAACAGTTTGCTTAATATAATTGGAAGTACTGCAGCATTTATATGGTTTGCAACTTAATTATTTAATCCCTTATTAAAATTTAAATAATAAATATTATTAAATAATTCCCTTAGTGCATTCATCTATATGTAGATTGTGCGTACTCACCAATAATTTCAGCTGTTATGCTTTTACTTCATAGTACATCCCAATTTTGTCTGTTTACTAAATTTAGGGTTCACTTAAGCATTATGACATTATTGCATTATAGCTGGTTTCCATTTAACTTTGACTGAATTCTGATTTTATAACAAGTAAAACAAAATGTGCTGCAAAGGTGCAAACAAAAACTAATAACCAAAAAAAAAAAAAAAAAAGCACACCAAAAGGGCTTCCGGAACTCCACACAATTTTATTATATCAAACGTTAATCGCTTTCATCAAACAAAAGTTGACTTCATCAGAACAAAAAACACACTAAAAAGAAGGTTTAAATAATATAAAACCAATTGTCATTGGCTGAAAATAACCCAGTCACCAACCATTAATTTTAGAATGACATGTAAACAATTAATACAGTATCTGCTCTAAAACCATATTTCTTTAAACACCATAAGACCAATAAAAATGCATTAACCACATTATTAAATTACAAATATAACATTTCAAATTTGATAAAGTGAAAATGAGTTATATAAAATAGAATAAAAGATACTCTGACCGAAACAAACATTGTAAAATGCCCAAAATAATATGATTTAAACCCAAATTGCAATTCACAATTGCCCTGCCTTCTCCTTCAAGGCTGGTAGTATAGATATAGAATCATTTCATCCAGGTGGGAGATTGGCAGCTAACCTTAATTGCCACAAAAGCTATTTTTTACATAAAATATTTTTCCAGTCACCACCTCTCAGGTTAATATTCAATATATCCAGAATAGCAAACTTAAAACCCGAAAAATTCTGACAGGTCATACTATGCCTGTATAGGGAATTAGTCTCTTTCTTATTCTTCATATCATATAAATGTTCATGAATTCTACTTTTAAGTTCCCTCTCAGTTTTTCCAACATAAAATCCAGTGCATGTGTTGCATATTGCAAGGTACACAATTCTGTTAGTAAAACCGTTTCCTTTTTTAAAACATACTGTAGTTTCTGTTCTGTTGGATAAAATAACATAGGGCACTTGTAGAATAAAATTACAATGGGAGCATCATCCACAAGGTTTAGTACCATCTGTGTTGTTCTTAACACCCCCAACAACCTTGCTTTCTGTGAACCTTTTCAAGTTTGCACCCACCTTAGTAGAAAAAATCGGTTTCTCTCCCACTGCTTTAGATATGTTATTATTGGTTTTAAATATACTCCAATTTTTATGTAAAATGTTTTTTACCTCACCGGATAGGGGACTATGCTGCACAATACATGCCCCCTTGTTGGTCCACTTTAACTTGTATTATTAAAAACTTAAATGAATGGCCTACATTTTCCATAAGATGCCTACTCAAAGCATTGCTATTCTTACCATGCCTTATGCCTAATAGATGCTCATAAATCCTGTTCCTAAATCATCTACAAGTTTTCCCTAAGTAGAATGCTGGACATAGGGAACATTTTGCAATATAAACTACATTCTTGGTTTGACAATTATAATGACCTCTTATGAATATTTTCTTACCATTTAGTTTAAAAACATCACCCGTAATAAGTATATAGGAGCACTAGGAGCACATCCCACATTTAAAATTCCCAGCCTTTTCAACCACACCACAGTTACTTAACCTACTCCCTTGTTTCAAAATTTCCTTGAAGCATCTGTCTCTCCTGAAAACAAACTTTGGTTTTTGTATAAAATATTTTGACATATTTTTGTCCACTGACAATAATTCCCATTCTTTTTTCTACTCATTGACATACCTTGTGGGCATCCTTATTATAGGTAGTAATAAAACTTGAATGTGCATACACATTATTCTCATTATCAGATTTTTTTACTTCTGCCATAGCTGTTGTATCTAAATAATTTAATATAGGTAAATAAAAGTCATTTTTTGTTTATTAATAACCTCTTCCCTAATAGTAGTTAACATTTCCGTTGGATAATTTCTTTTCTTAAACTTATCTAATATGAAATTCACCTCTTCCATAAATTCATTATCCAGGGAAGTCATTTTTGCAGCACGGACTAACTGCCCTTTTACTATATATTTCTTTTGAAAATTAGGGTGCCAACTATTAAATTCCCAATATGAATTTGAAAAACTTGGTTTTCTGTATACTCTTGAAACCAAAGTTTTATTCTCTCTGTTTATTTTTAATTCCACATCCAAATAAATTATTTGTGCTTGACTGTATTCATGGGTGAATTTAAAACAACTCAAAGTGTCATTAATATAATCCAAAAACTACATTAGAGAGTCTCTTGTCGCAATCCAAATCAAAAACATATCATCCAAAAATCTAGTGTAATTTTTGATGTAACTCATGTACTCAGATTTGGAAATAAAACAGTCCTCCCAGTATGACATAACATAATTTGCAAATATGGGGACACAAACTGCCCCCATAGCCACACCGGTGCTCTGACAAAAATACTGGCCCTCAAACCTAATGAAATTGTGTTTCAGTACCATCTCCGTTAGGGTCACAAATACATTAATTTCGTCTTGATCATATGTGTCTATTATTTGTAATTGGGTTTACCATGCTAAGCCCTCTTCATGTGGTATTACCAAGAATAGGTTGCAAACATCTATGGCCACCAAAAATATATTTTCCATATATTGAAATGAATTCACCAGAAATTGCAAAGAATCTTTGCATATGTGTTTAAAGTGTTGCAAACCTCTCTTTAAGTGAAAATCCAAATGTTTACCTATAAAACAAGTTTTGCTTCTTTTTGCATTTACAATAAGTCTAAACTTTGGATTTTCTAACCCTTTATGACTTTTTGGCAATCCAAAGATGTTTGCTACCATTGGATATTCATTTCTCATAAAATTGTGAGCATCTATATCTATCTGTCCTTGCAATATCATGTCCTCTAATGCCAAATCCAACTTTTTATACAAAATATTAATCTCATTCAAAGATATTTCATGGTAGTTGTCATCCATCAAAAGGGCTGACATACAATTTAAATAATCACTTTTGTCCATCAACACCACTCCACTGCCTTTATCTGGCTTGTATTTTTCTATCTCTTGAAATGTCAAAAAATATATTTTTTTTCATTTTCTAAAAAAAAAAAAAAAAAAAAAAAATAATGTTGACCGAATAACTAAAAAAATATAAAATACAACTCGATAATAGACCAAACTTCACTTTTAATGCAACAAAATAATCCAGTAAGCACTTTCATCTCTTAACATTGAGACTTCATCAAACTGAATTAATTATGGCAATCATGGCTCCCAAAACAATAAATTTAAAATCAGCTATACAATCTCCCATTTTATAATGCTTACCTAAAGCATTAGTATTATTGCCAGTTTCCACTGCTCTTTTGTGTTCATACATCCTCATGTATAATTCCCTGCCTGTACATCCAACATAAAATGCCCCACAAGACTTACAAATAATTAAATACACAACATATTGGGAGATTGTATAGTTGATTTTAAATTTATTGTTTTGGGAGCCATCACTGGTTTTGAAACAATATTTAATGCAGAAGAAAAACTTGGATGGCTTGAATACTTATGGAAGGTTAGATTAAATGCCTGTTATCCTCCAGGGTTAAACAGCAGAGAATATTTTGTGGCATACCTGAGAAGGAAGGGGTTAAGGCATTAAACCTGCAAAGTCATGTGATGTAATGTTAAAGTATTTGAATGAAATGATTGTCATATTTAATTCAGTCTGATGAAGTCTCAGTGTTAAGAGACGGAAGCGCTTACTGGATTATTTTGTTGCATTGAAAGTGAAGTTTGGTCTATTACCGAGTTTTATTTTATATTTTTTCATTTTCTGTTAAATTCTCACCTTGAATTTCACAAGGCCATTTATACACTTCCATTATGTCCAGTTCACACACTTTAAAAAAAAAAATACAACCAAATTACACATAGGTGGATTAAAATTACTTGGTTTACATAATCGTGTGTTCATTTGGTTATTATTGCAGTTAATATCTCCAAACCATGTTTTTAAATTCAACTTCCTTGCAAAACATTTCAGGTCTAGTAGGGTGTCTGCAACCCTAACCCTACCACTCGGAACATTAGTGAAGCCCTTTGCTAACAAATTTGCATGGGTGGTCTGAATATCTTTATATGAGGAATTATAAATCTTGAAATCCCCTGTTGCATTGACGATTTTTTTTGGCAAGTTTTCCATTTCATCTGTGCCATGCAGCATACCCCCCTTAAACACACATTCAATGTTAACTTCAATATTTTGTTCATTATTTTTCAGCATATCATTAAAATAACCACTTTTATCCATTGCATAAAAATCTAAAACCTCACTAGCATCTAACATTAAATATCCAGGACAGTTTGCTTCAACTTCCCGGTAATTGCTGTCAGTATCTAAGTTATATAAAAACATAACTTCATTTTCAAAAATGTCATTTCTACTCACATTCTTTGATACACCCATGTTAGCGTCCATATCAATGCAATGAATATTATTTTCACTTGAATGCATATCAACGACCTCAACAAAAACTGTTACAGACTGTAAAGGCTCATTACTTTCAACTAAAAAAACTGTTTAAACATGTGTCTGATACATTTGTAGCAAAACAGTCATCAACAAATGAGTCATTACTTTTGTTACCATTTATGAGGTTAATGGCAGCATCCATCATCTCTTCTGCTGATAGGGAACATGCTACGAGTTTTTTGGTCTTGCTCCCTGTACTGCATATTCCCTGTTGTTGTCATTTTCCCCATAATTGTAAGTCTGATTGTTTAAACAATGCTCCCTGTTCTTCAGCCTCTCTAAGTGCCTTGTTCCTTGGTCCAAAGGGGCGTTTCCCCTTTCAGTACTTGATGACATTGCCGCTGACCTCATTTCATCATCTCTAAATTCATTCTGATTTGAGAGGATGTCTGCATTGCCATGGCAATTTACTAATGCTGGATATGCCCTCCCTTTTGCATATTCAGTAGTGTCTCTTTTTATTTTATTCATTTTATGAATGAAAATGTTATTACACAAATTTTCTATGTGCATGAACGAATTATCATAATTCATTCTATACTGTTCAAACAATAAGTCCGACTGAATCCTTGTATTTTGGAGGTCCAGTTCCGTAGTCATAGCTTCCAATTTTTTGTTGTTATATTTTATCATTAACTTAAGAATATCAAAGCCCGCTTTATCAAACACTACATGTAGTTTCTTTATGAAGTTGGGATTGCCCTCTAAACTGTTTGGGTAATGCCACAGATGTAAACCACATTGAACCTGCTCATCTTCCAAATTCCTCTGCAGGTATCCATTCTCCAACTGTAGTTTCTTGAACAATAGCATAGTTTTTTCAAAAGCACTCAGTCTTTCTGATAATGAGAGGGTTTGCACCTTCTCAACAGGCTCCATATTCACTGCATTAAAGTTTTAATTGTTATTTCTCCAAGAAAGAAAAGAGCGATTTACACCATCGTTTCCACTGCCCTCTTCATTACCATTACCAGTTCTTAATGCTTGAGTGTGTTGTGTTAAAGGAAGCCCCAAACTGCTGCTGGAATTGCTGCTGACATTCTGTATATCCAAAAGATTCTTAATTTGTATCAAATGCTGGGAGACTTATTGGTTTATTTGATTCAGCAACTCCATAATGTCACTGTTGGAATTAACATTGCTGTTTTCCAGGAGACCACACTGTCCAAACCTCTCTATGCAGCACAAACACTCAATTGAAAATATCCACAAACCAGGTGACCAAAGGGAGGAAGAACAGCAAAGTCCTCTGTAGAAAACACTCCTTTATTGAATAAAACCACAGCAATTAAGCACTTTCATCCCTCTCATAAGGACTTCAGAATAATACCATCAAGATTTCCCAGCATTCATATACATCTAACAATAAACCAATTAATATCTGTTAACTACATTATTTAAAATTTGCATTGTTAACAATTAAAAGAAACATACCCTTGTACTAATACTATATACATATATATTATGCATTAATGTTATTGAACTCTCTAACCTTGTTGAATAGTAATGTTAAACCAAAATATGATTCATTTTAAAAAAACAATTTAAATTCACCATTTCATTTATAGCTGGAAACCTAGTGGCATCCAATGTCAGTTGCCAATGAATAAAGAGATTAAAACTTTTGTTTTAAGAATATACAGAAAACCCACTTTTTCAAATTCATATTTAGAGTTTAATATTAGGCACCCTGATTTTCAGAAGAAATCTATCGTAAAAGAGCAGTTAGTCCGTGCAGCAAAAATGACTTCCCTGGATAATGAATTTATGGAAGAGGTGAATTTCATATTAGATATGTTTAAGAAAATAAATTATCCAATGGAAATGTTAAAGGCTATTAGGGAAGAGGTTATTAATAAACGAAAAAATTACTTTAATTTACCTATATTAAATTTTTTAGATACAACAGCTACAGTAAAAGTAAAATAGCCTGATACAGAGAATAATGTGTATGCACATTTGAGTTTTATTACTACTTATAATAAGGAGGGTCTATGCCATATAATCGAACTTCCAAAATTTCGAACACCATAAGTTCGAACTTGGAAGTTCAAAATGTAATAACATCGAAACCTCAGAACAGCAAATTTTTTTCCCAGGGAAAAAATTTGCTGTTCTGAAAAACACACACACAACACAAGCACACCAAAAACCTTAAAACCTACACTAAACCTTACATACACAACTATCTATGCACTAACCTTAACCCAAACCCTAACCCTAAGGTTGTTCACTATCGCGCACTTACCTTACCCGGACCCTAACCTTAAAGTCCGTCACTATCACACACGCACCTTATCCGCACCCTAACCCTAAAGTCCGTCACTATTGCACACTTACCTTACCCGCACCCTAACCCTAAAGTCCATCACTATCGCACATTTACCTTACCCGCACCCTAACCCTAAAGTCTGTCACTATCGCACAATTACCTTACCCGCACCCTAACCCCAGCATCCATCACAATCACACACTTACCTTAAACCATTCTGTAACTTTTGCACCACAATGGAGAAAATGTCAAAGCCAGAGAAACAGCCAACCAAATTCTTCCCCTGGGAAAGAATTTGGATTTCTGCGGCTTCAACATTTTCAACTTTCAAACTTCCCCGTTCGATCTTCTGGTGTTCAAACTTCTGAAAGTTCGATTACATAAGATAGACCCTAATAAGGATGCCCACAGGGTATGTCAACTAATGGAAAAAACTGGGAATTATTGTCAGTAGACAAAAATATGTCAAAATATTTTATACAAAAAAACTAAGTTTGTTTTCAAGAGAGACAGATGCTTCAAGGAAATTTTGGAACAAGGGAGTAGGTTAAGTAACTGTGGTGTGGTTGAAAAAGTTGGGAACTTTAAATGTTGAATGTGTTCCCAGTGCTCCCATATATTTATTACGGGTGATGTTTTTAAACTAAATGATAAGAAAATATTCATAAGAGGTCATTATAATTGTCAAACCAAGAATGTAGTTTATATTGCAAAATGTTCCCTGTGTCCAGCATTCTACACAGGGAAAACTTGTAGATGGTTTAGTAACAGGATTTATGAGTGTCTGTTAGACATAAGGTATGGTAAGAATACAAATTCTTTGAGTAGGCATCTTATGGGAAATGTAGGCCATTCATTAAGGTTTTAATAATACAAGTTAAAGTGGATCAACAAGGGGGGGACACTAAATTAGTTTTTAGATGTATGTGAATTAAAATGGCAACTGACTCTGGATGCCACTAAGTTTCCAGGTATAAATGAAATGGTGAATTTAAATTGTTTTTTAAAAATGAATCATATTTTGGATTAACATTAGTATTCAACAAGGGTACACAGTTCAATAACATTAACGCATTATATATATATATATATATATATATATATATATATATATATATATATATATATATATATATATATTAGTACAAGGGTATGTTTCTTTTAATTGTTAATGTAAATTTTAAATAATGCAGTTAACAGGTATTAATTGGTTTATTACTAGATGTATATGAATGCTGGGAAATCCTGATGGTATTGTTCTGAAGAAATCCCTATGAGAGGGATGAAAGCGCTTAACTACTGTGGTTTTATTCAATAAAGGAGTTTTTTCTACAGAGGACTCTGCTGTTCTTCCCCCCTTTGATAACCTCTATCTATAAACATGTCCCTCAATTTTATAAATTCACATTTGACATCCTCCAGTTGGGAGGTCATACACACAATTCTTATTGCCTGCCCCTTAATAATACTCTTTTTCTGGGGTAATGGATGGTTACTATTAAAGTGGAGATATGAATTGCAAAAGGTGCTGTTATGCTACACTCTGGATTTAAAACCTTCCAACCTCTGAGAAATAGTAATATCTAAATGTATCTCTTTGTCATTATACTCATATGTAAATTTTAAAAAGGAGGTGGTACTATTTAAATATTCAGTAAAACCAGGTACGTTCTCTTTTTCTCCTTCCCACAGAATAAAAATGTCATCCAAAAGTCTATTATACAACATACTATCAGAACTAAAACCACTGTTAAAAATGTGCCTTAACTCCTATCCCAACAAAACTATATTGGCATAAACGGGGGAACAAGCTGCCCCCATAGCCACTCCGTTGGTCTGCTGGTAATACTGTCCTTAAAGAGCCATCATTTCACATATTAAATTAACCTGTTCATGTTGTGAGTTAAAACATGTAAGGAGTGTCTCTTCAAAATAGTCTAACCCCTTTTTCCTAGGAATATATGAAAACAACTTTTGAACATCAATGGTCAAAAATATCACTTCTGCAGACCATAAGTCCTGTTTCAACTGACCCAAAAAGTCCAGTGAATCTTTAACTGAATGTGGTACCCCTCCACAACATGCTTCATCAACCAATCCACAAAAATCACCAAATTGTGCATTTTAGAACCAATGGCTACCACAATTGGCCTAAAAGGTGATACATAACTATTTTTGTGGATTTTGGGGATACCAAATATGACAGGTACTTCTGGGTGTGGGTTTGTAAGGAACTCATGAATCTATTGACTGATACGGTGATCCAGCACAAATTCCTCTAAAAAGCTGTCAATACACTGGTATGCAATGTTGATCTGATCTTTGGAGACTTGTATATAAGTATTTTCATTAAATAAAATATTCTCCATTGTGTCAATATAGTCTTGCATGTTAAAAACCCCAATCCCACCTCCCTTATCTGGAGTCATGATACGAACCTCCTTGTCTTCCATAAGTTGTCGCATTAAAATGTTCTCCTTATGATTCAAATTATTGTAAAATTTCTTATTTTATGCCCACAGCTTGTATATATCCTCTTTTACCACTTTCTCAAAAGTAATAACCAAAAAGTGCAGTGAGGGATTAAAAGTGCTACTCTTTTTAAAAGTTGTGGAACCAGTCAAGCCCATGTCCTTCTCATTATTTTTGGAAAATAGGATTTCAGAATTTAACTTTTTAGTATATAAATGTACATCTAATAAAACTTCAGCTATATCTGGAATTTTTATAGGAACAAATTTAAATCCTTTAGACAATAATGAAAAAAATTCACTCGTAATTAACCTGTCAGTGCAATTGTAAATATTGAAACTTTGGAAGGTGTATATAATCTGGCTTTCTACATCCTTTAATATCTGCCTCTGCCTCTCACCCTGTTCCCATAAATCCTCTGGTGTTGAACTGCTTGACTGTAAAAGTAGTTCCTTTCTTGATTCTGTTTGCTATTCTCTCCGAGTATCTTAGTATAGTAAAATCCTGGTGTATAGAGTTGTTTACTACATTATCATCACCAAAAGAATCATCACATGTAGTTTTATTCTACAAGTGCCCTATGTTATTTTATCCAACAGAACAGAAACTACAGTATATTTTAAAAAAAGGAAACTGTTTTACAAAGAGAATTGTATACCTTGCAATATGCAACACATGCACTGGATTTTATGTTGGAAAAACTGAGAGGGCACTTAAATGTAGAATTTATGAGCATTTATTTGATATGAAGAATAAGAAAGAGACTAATTCCCTATACAGGCATAGTATGACCTGTCAGAATTTTTCGAGTTTTCAGTTTGCTATTCTGGATGTATTGAATATTGACCTGAGAGGTGGGGATTGGAAAAATATTTTATGTAAAAAACAGTTTTTGTGGTAATTAAGGTTAGCTGCCAATCTCCCACCTGGATTCAATGATTCTATATCTATATTACCAGCCTTGAAGGAGAAGGCAGGAAAATTGTGAATTACAATTTGGGTTTAAAGTCTACTATTTTGGGCATTTTACAATGTTTGTTTCGGTCAGAGTATCTTTTATTCTAGTTTATATAACTCATTTTCACTTTATCAAATTTTAAATTTTATATTTGTAATTTAATAACATGGTTAATGCATTTTTATGGGTCTTATGTTGTTTAAAGAAATATGATTTTAGAGTAGGCATACTGTATTAATTGTTTACATGTCATTCTAAAATTAATGGTTGGTGACTGGATTATTTTCAGCCACTTATCAGTTGGTTCTATATTATTTAAACATTCTTTTTAGTGTGTTATTTGTTCTGGTGGTGCATTTTTTTTGGGTTATGAATTCTGATTTTCTTTATATTTCTGGGTTGAGAATAAACTTGGTCACATGTTATCAGTGCTCTACTCTGGTAAACACATTTTAAATAAAATAAATAAAAGCACTTCTTCTTTTTTAATTTCTTCAAATGTTTTTGGTTTCTAATAACCTTATGGAAATGGAACCCATTCCTAAGTCAGGGTATGATTAAAGTATATGAGATTCATATTATTTCAGTCTTTTGGGCAGCCACGGTAGTGCAGTGGTTAGCGTTGCCACCTCACAGCAAGAAGTTCTCTGGTTAGATTCTCAGCTGGGGTGCCTTCTGTGCGGAGTCTGCATGTCCTCCCTGTGGTCCCCGTGGGTTTCCTCCGGGGCTCCGATTTCCACCCAAAGACATGCAGTAGGTAGACACTCTAAATTGGCCCTAGGTGTGTGTGTGTGTGTGTGTGTGTTTGTGTGTGTGTGTGTGTGTGTGTGTGTGTGTGTGTGTGTGTGTGTGTGTGTGTGTGTGTGTGTGTGTGTGTGTGTGTGTGTGTGTGTGTGTGTGTGTGTGCGCATGTGTGTGAGAGCTACTTGGGCAGGGACACAACACACTGGTTGGATAGAGAGGGTGCTGGAGGATTTAGCTTGCCTACTAGGCTGAGATCTGGACCCTATAGCTGTGCCAGTGGGGAGTCTTACTGAGGACCTGTAGAGCAAGGGAGCAACCAGCCCCAGACTGACTGTGATCTTTGTGTGTACTTAAGGGAAATTGCACTTTACTGTGTGTATTTGTTATCTTTTCCTCCTGTATGAGATGCCCCATACTGGTGTTAGTGGTGGGGATTGCGGCTCCTTGATTGCTGGGTCAGGGAATGGGCATCACACCCATAACCATGTTGGTGACACAGGAGAGCTAGGTGATCTCAAAAGGGGTTGCATCACTATCTGTTTAAGCACATTGTATCTCAGCAGCACCTGTTTGTGTAGTGCACCTCTCAGCTAAGTAGGGGTGTGTGCCCAGTGCTCCTAAGCTTTGCTTTGGGGTATGTGTTTTTTTGAGCATCTTTGAGCATGTTTGTGTGGCACACCACTGTGCTGAATGTGCTCATCCATGGGGGTGTGTCTCTTGCATGCTGAGTATTGTTTATATCTGCAACTCAGGTTTGTGACCCGTGTACACACTGCTTAGCAGGGAAGGCTCTTTGAAACAAAAAAGGATATAAAATTGGCTAGAAAAGCCAATCATGTATAAATAACAGATGACCCCTGTTCCACTTAATCTGGGCCTGTAACACCTCTCAGTGATGTACTCGGCAGGTGGGATGCATCATAGTTAGCCAATCACACAGGCTGCATCTGCAGCAGAACACTGCAAAGCATGTATTCATCCTAAAATCTGATTTTTCCCTTATACTCTGCACCAGTGGAGTACAGACTTGGGAATTGTAACTGAGAGAATGCTAGGGGCTGCTGCAGCTCTGCTACATCTGTATGTGTTAGATGCTGAAGTCAGTGCTGATGCTGCTGCTGACAATAGGCCTAGATTGAGAAGGAGAAAAGTGTCAGGCCCAGGGTAACCTACTAGGAGCTACTTGAGCTGGAGATTGTACAGCACTACAGGGTGAACAGGGGCGTACTACAGGAACTCACCAAAATCTGCTGTCCTCAATTTAGACCCAGAGCCAATAGAGGGGAACCCATCCCAGTTGAAACAAAAGTATGCATAGCAATTAGGCTACTAGCTACAGGTACTTTCCAAAGACCAACTTGGGGCATGATGGGAGTTTCACAGGCATCAGCATCCAGGGTACTCCACCAGTTCCTGGATGCCACCCTACCACATGCCAATGAGCACATTTATTTACCCCCCACCCCTGAGGAGAGGGCCAGCAGTATGCATCTCTTCTACCATTTAGCACATTGCCCTGAGGTACTGGGTGCCATAGACTGCACTCATGTACACATTAAAGCACCACCCAGTGAAGAGGGTAGAGTCTACATCAACTGCAAGGGGGGGGGTCACTCCATCAACTGCCAGGTTGTGTGCAATGCCCAGGGCATTATTATGAGTGTGTGTGCTGGCAGTCCTGGCAGTTATCACAACTCCTATATCTGGCATGCATCAAAACTGTACCAGATGTTTGCTATGGGGGACATCCCATATGGCCATCTACTGGGGGAAGCTGGCTATGCACTGGAACCATGGATGATGACACCCATCAGAAATTCACACCCACCCACAGAGGAATGTTATAATGAGGCACACACACACAAACTAGGAATGTCATAAAATGAGAGTAAACTCTGCTCAAGTCACAGTTCCAGTGCCTTGATATATCTGGAGGAGCTCTGCAGTACTCTGCAGCCACATGTGCACATATGTTCACAGTATACGCCATGCTACACAATATGATCCTGCAGAAACAGCTGCAGCAGGATCATCACAGGGAAGGGACACACAGCCCCCCACCAGTGCCGATGTACCCACAGCCACACCCACAGGGGGACTTGGAGGAGAAAGCCCCTGAGGGTGTCCCTGTAGGCAGATGTAGGCATGCTCAGTATTCCCTGGCTTTGGCATAGAGACAACGCATAGCATATGCACTGATAACCTAGGGTCGTAGGGACTGACACCTTACTCCGACTCGCATACATAGTAAAAAGGATGCCAGCCACACCACACAACCTGTACCTTACCATGTATTGGCTGTCTACTGCATGCATCAGACAGAGTCAGACCTGACATACAGGCCTCTCAACCACTGCATTCACACGGTAGGTCACTTTCCATTTCAACAAATGTACAGGGTGTTAGACTATGCTGGCATATGTATGGACCTGCTTCAAGTATGGAAGAGAATAGAGTGAGGTGCTAGGCTACTTGCAGAGAAGTAACAGCTACGTGGGACAACAGGTACTCTGTCCAATACTGAGTACCCCATAACATGCATTATGCCACATGGCTGAATAACCCACTGCAATATGCAAGGGAAATGCCAAACAGTGGGGTCTTATGTTAATAGCATGAATATCAATGCCAGAGTTCCTACCCCCAACACATCAGTGTTCTTTTCTTATACAACTGCAGTAACAGTATGTTTGCAAGGATATACCAGCAGAACACACAATCCAAGGCCTGTCACAAAGAACTTGGCCACATGTCCTATTTTTCACAAAGTGCGGGGGTCACAGCAGGAGTCACAGTGTATGTCTGTCTGCTGTTAATAGTATGAGGAATTAAATCTCACTTTCCAGTGGCTAGTGTGGCTCACTGGGCTAAGTACATTAGCATGGTTGATGGTTCAAAGCTGGCTGCACCTACAACTTTTGCATGTAAGGTACTTATATGTTAGGAGTCCCAAAGACTGTCAATATCCAACGGTCTGTCACTGCAAGAAAAGTGGACAAAGCCAGAGACAAGGGACTACAGAGGGTCAAACATACAGACATTATACATGCTCTGGGTCACATAGTAGGTGAGTAGTACAACAGCGGGCTGCAACAGGTCAGATCAGCAGCAGGATATGAAGTCCATCACTTAACTATGTCAGTACGTACAACAATTTAGTGGGCTGCATGTAGTACTATATTACCAGAAAAAACACAACTGCATGAGGAAAAGAGCAGACATATGAGGCATAATGCTGGACATACTGGAAAAACATGTACAGTTAAGAGTTATGTAGACTGTCACCCTGTGTGTGGTGTCACATCATGTATGCCAGTCACATCATACCTCCATATGCTTAAAACAGGAAATCTGGACAACGCCATGAACAGTAGTGGGACAAAGGCCCAAATATAAGGAGAAAGATTAACTACTGGCCAAACAAATGTAGAAAGTTCAGAGAATAACAGGTCGAGCATTACCAAGCATTTCTTGATGTGTATGGAGTCAGTAACTCAAATGTCTGTCAGGACTTCCTAATGTCAATCTATAATGCTTTACCAGTAATGTAACAGAATATCACAATGATATGTACAACATAACACACATATGATGCAAAACTCTGTACATTATATTACAATTTATTAGAGATGATAGGTATGAGACATGTATTACGTCCAGCACACAGCCAGGAATGTCTTGGACAAAATATCATGGAGGTGCTGGAGTGCTGAAGCAGGTGCAGTAGCCAATTGGCTGCAGCACACAAAATCTCAGAGTACAGGCAGGTCTGGCCTGGAGCCACCTGCTAAGTACTGACAGTCACACTGGGCATGCTCCTACACTTAGCTGACGGGAGCCCATGTCTGATACCTCATCTGCCCAAAGAACTGCTATATGGAAATATGTCTGTGCATACAGACAGCTATGTATATGTATCTGTCTCTCCCTATCCCCCTCACACATGATTACCATATCTATCTGATATATATGGGTCTACTTTAAAACACCGACATGCAAAACACCAACGATGAGAACACCGAGACTGGAAGACTGACAACTGAGATGGACTGACAGTTTAAAAGCCCGAAGCTGAGAACACCCACATGTTAAGCTAAGTGTGCAATAGTGACAGACTTTAGGGTTAAGGGTGGGTTAAGTGAGTTAGGGTTAGGGTGCGGGTAAGGTAAGTGTGTGATAGTGACAGACCTTAGGGTTAGGGTTTGGGTTAAGGTTAGTGCATAGATAGTTGTGTATGTAAGGTTTAGTGTAGGTTTTTAAGGTTTATGTTGTGCTTGTATTGTGTTTTTTGGAAAATGTATTTGTTTTGTTTTGTTGATTGTCGGGATTGTGGTTTGCCGGGCAAGTGAAGTTTCATGCTTTTAAACTGTCAGTCATCTCAGTTGTCGATCTTCCGGTCTCGGTCATCGGTGTTTTGCGTGTCTGTGTTTTAAAGTAGACCCATATATATATATATATATATATATATATATATATATATAGATAGATAGAGAGAGAGAAAGGGAGAGAGCTACATACATATGTAGAGTGATTTAATCCCTCCACATATAAGTATATAACAAATTCACATAACATACACACACAGCTACAGTTACATCCCTGAGATATATATATATATATATATATATATATATATATATATATATATATATATTTATAGATAGATATGTGTGTGTGTGTGTGTGTGTGTATACACACACACACACAAACATATATCTATCTATCCATATATATATATATATATATATATATATATATATATATATATATATATGTTCTTTTCCTATATATCAACCTACTTAATAAACTCATCCTCTGCAAATAAACATATTTCCTTTTACTCTATGAATGCCCATAGTATTCTAAACAAAGTTAGTGAAATCTATGCCTGGATAGTCTTCCCCACCCCTGATGTCATCACCCTAACAAAGACTTGGCTAAAACCCCAAACCTCTGATAAAGACATTCTCCCCCCTGGTTATAGAATACTCTGCATGGATCACCAAAACAAAAAAGGGGGTAGTGTAGCCATCCTCTACTCCAACCACCTCACTATCACAAGTGTTAATGAAACTGACCCCATCTTTTTCTCCTGTTGAACTACTGACAGTTATTCTTAAAATCAATGACCACACCACTATCACAGTAGCAGCCATCTATATTCCTCCAGCAGACATTTCTCTGCTCGAAAATATTCTTTCATACTTTTCTCAGTGCACCCCCAATGAAACTGTCCTCCTTGGGGAAGTCAACATTAACTGGTTAACTCTCAGTAATCCAAACTCTAATAGTCATATTAATTTATATGGCTTTACACAGCTAATCTCCCAACCTGCTCATACAAACAACTCTCACACATCTAGTATTCTTATTGACTGGGTACTTGTATCTAATCCTTCCAAATATCATAACCCTGAAACCCTACCAAACACCCTGAGCAATCACTCCCCTATAAAAGTGCTTAGGTTCACTTCCCACTTCTCAAAACCTCCTAGATTTATCACTTGTCTCAAACTCTCTAACTTCCATCCAGAAACCTTTAATGCCCTCCTCTCTAAAGTAAACTGGAAATTCTGTACCCAACTCCCACTAGAAGAAGCAGTCCTAGCTTTCAACTCTACCTTCCTTAGCATCTTAGACTCACTTGCTCCCCCTCGCAAAGTCCAAATTAATTCCAACATATCTCCATGGCTTTCAAAAGCCACTCATACCCTTATGATAACTAGAGACAAATTATGGAAAAAATGGACACAAACTAAGCTCCCTGCAGATTTGCTAAAATATAAAGAACTCAGAAATCTGACAAAAAAAACACATAAACAAAGATAAAAAGGACTTCTATAACAAACCTCCCACAGCACTAAAATCAAATCCTAAAAATTTCTAGAACTCTAGTAATAAATTTTAAACTATTACATTCCAGTAATCTTAGCTCCCCAAATCCATGCCACTATATTCAATACCTATTTTATCGATTCAATATCTAAGCTACTGAACCCTAACCCAAACTCCTCTACTACTAACATCTCCAGCTTTTCTGAACCTACTCCTAAAACTGTCTCTTCAAATACCCTTTCCTTCAAACCTGTACCTACTAGCTACATTAAAACTCTATTCTCTAAATTAAACCATGCTCAGCATCAGCTGACAATATTCCTTCCACTTTTCTTCTACTAGCAGCTGACTCTCTTTCTCTCCCTGTATCTATCCTAATTAATTGCTCTATCTCTGAATCTAAAGTCCCTTCCATCTGAAAACAATGCTACGCTCTATCTATACACAAAGGACTTAACTCCTCTGATATCTCCAACTTTAGACCTATCGCTATCCTCTCCCCTCTCCCTAAAGTACTAGAAAAATTTACTCATAAATAAGTTATGCAGTATCTAATACAGGAAAATCTGCTTACACCCACTCAACACGGCTTCAAACCCAAAAATAGCACCACTACAGCTCTATTATCCTTCCTCAACACTGTCTCTATAGCCATGGATGACCATAAACTTATTTCTTGCCTATTCTTGGACCTTTAAAAAGCTTTCAACACTGTCTCACACTCTCTTCTGCCACACAAACTGCAAAACCTCAACTTCTCCTTTGATACTGTTGCATAGATCTCAATCAGTGAGATGGCACTCTGCACTCTCCCCTCTTCTCCCTGTAAAAATACATGTACCTCAAGGTTCTATCCCAGGGCCTTTACTTTTTAATATCTTTACTAATCAGCTCTATACCTTCTGTCCTCAGTCATCTTTAGTGCGATACACAGAAGACTCTACAGTCATCAGCATAGCCAACTCTCCCTCTAAGCTCTTCTCAACTACTCAGGCATCTTTTAACTTAGTTGAAACATGGCTGTCCAACAACCAGCTCATCCTTAACCCTAAAAAAAACAAAGCTGTTACTCTTCCTACCTAAAACGTTCAACAATATTAAACCCTCCTTCTCCATACAGTCTCTTAATAACACTCCCATTCAGGTAGAATCCAGCACTAAGCTCTTAGGAGTAACCATCGACAATCAGATTAAATTTAACTTGCATGTTAATAACTGTATCAAAAAGACTCATTCAAAACTAGGGCTCCTTTACCGTAATAAGAAATTCCTTACCTCTGAAATCAAGATTACTCTCTCTCTCTTACCTACCTTCTACCCATTCTAATATACAACTCTCAATTTCTCACAAATCTTAACTCAACACTCCTGACCAAACTCGAATCTACCTACAACAAGGTAGCTACATTTGCTGCCCAACAAACCTACAAATCCCATCACTCTCTCTGAAACATCTAAACTGGCTTGAATTACCCCACCAGCTTCTTCTCTCTTGGCTCCAGATCATCCATTCTATCCTATACCAGCCTTCCTACTACCCAGCATTATCCCCTCTCATCTCCCATTATTCTCACTCCAGACCTCTCCGAAGGTCTAATTAAGACTTACTACAAATCTACAAACCCAAGTCAAAATTTGGAAGTAACATGTACAGCTATCACCCTACTATTGCCTAGAATAGGTTCCCACTAGAAATCAGGACCCTTATACATCCTAAACAATTTAAGATAGCCACCAAAGAGCACTTTAAAAGTCACTGGTCCTGCCACTGCACTCTCCCTCCATAAACATCCCGTACTTCGCATACCTTAATCTACTTTATGTCCTTAACTCACTCTTCTCACTAGCTCTCTCTAATCTTCCGTGACTACTATTTCTACTGTCTTCTAAAACCTATTAAGCAAATCACCTCAGAGAAACATTTTATTGTAATTGCCTTGCCTTTATGCAACTACATTATGATAAAACTGGGTTACCCCAAAAACTATATTCATCTTAATGACGTATTTCTTTTTATACATTTTGAAAGAGCTTTGCTATACTCCTGATTATTGACTCTGTATAACATTGTATTGTCACTTAATGCCTTGTAATAATCCTGCAACATTGCTTTTTAATGCTAATTTATAATGAAAACTGTAAAATATGTTGGAGCTTATCACCCCGGGCCTCTGCTGAAAAAGGGCTCTTCAGCTCAGTCGGACAAACACGGTCAACAAATGTTAAATAAAATAAATATAATATATATATATATATATATATATATATATATATATATATATATATATATATAAATATATATGTGTGTGTATATATATATATATATATATATATATGAATGTCGACACTTACACTGAGACTGCTGATGTTATCTGAACCTACACACACAACAAACAAGGCTGCATAACAACAGATTCTGCCCAACACAGATCCTGTGCTTGTGGAATGTCACCCTGTAGACAGTCAATGGTGAGCAGTTGGATAACGTGCAATGGCTTCAACACAGGACTTGCACAGGCCATATTGTCACTGGCTAATTGTCCACAAAGCAAATTGCAACCGAGCAGACATGACGAAACTGGTACCTGTACACACATAGCAGGGGTATTAACAGGTACCCCACTAAAAGCTTAAAGCAGGTTCACTCTGCAGGCCACATTGCTGTGTAATATAAGGTCACTTTGTTTAATCCACAAGTACTGTTACTGCAGTCACATGTACAACAGATTTAACTGGTGGAGTATGCAATAAATACTGCAAGCCGAAGTGTGTAATAGTAGGTAGGTAGGGGTTCTAATCTCACTTCACCCACCTGGTGTGTGTGTGTGTGTGTAGATATTTTCCTTAGAACACTATGGACATGCCCACAAGTCTCCATAGCTCAACCACACAGATCCTGGAACAGAAACATGCAGTTATGTGAGACACCTGTCAGTCTGCAACAATACCAGCAGTGTTACATCATGCAATAAAGATACAGAAACTGTGATATGTACACATGGCACATGCCAGCATATAGCATCTGTCATGCCCAAAACAGCTCGCTTGGCAAAACACTAGCAAACTACAAAATCTACATGAAAAGTAATATAGTCACCATGCGCATCAGACACAAATTTGCATGTCCCTGCATTAATGGAATGCATGGGAAGGATGTTGCACAGGTATCATCATTGCACAGTGTGTGTGGTGGGGGCGCCAGAGGCCTAGGCTGTGCCAAACAGTTGACGACATGTGTGTAAGTCAGGAAGGGGAGCTAATTATGTGGGCCATGGAGAGGTGCCGTGTGTGTCTCTTGGTGACCTGCATGTGACAGTGATGTTTGAGTGCATGTATATAGTCAAGCCCAGTGGTAGCCCTACACATGTGTATGTTGGACAGCTGTGGACTGTACATGACAGAGTGGAGAGATCACAGTCTTCTGCCATGAGCACAGGAAATGGCTCTGCCAGGAATGGCACTGGCACCACCATGACCAGAGTCAGATGCAGTGCTAGTAGCTGATGGTGACTGCTGACTGCTGGGACTATGGCCCTCACAGGACTGCAGAGGACCACATGCCCATGACCTGCCACATCGTGGTGTGAACAGCACAGTCCCTTTTGTCTTGCTGGAGTTACTGCCATTATGGTACTGTGAGTGTGCATGGTGACATGGACTCTCATCAGATGGTATTGCTGACCTATGTCCACGTGTCTGATGTCTACTCTAACCAGATGTTCCAGCACAGACAGTGTGCTGTGAAACACTGAGACTGTCTCAACCCACCGTCTGTCCACTACATCAGTGAAACAATCCATGGTGTCACCAATGCTTTGCTGCATCCATAATCTTGAGCATCCTTTTGGTGTTGCATTCAAATGTGCCTCTGCCTCCTTGACGGACAGAAACATGTGGTGGGTGACCCATGATGTGACACCTGTGACAGGTGGTGGATGGTCAGCAGTCCTTCTATGAGCACCCCTGTCAATCTGCCTGTGTGGGACTTCACCAGCTCTCTGGCTGTGGCAAGTGTCTCCACTCACTGATGCCATAGGTGCCACACTGTCCTGGTCAATGTTGCCACACTCTGACTGTCTCATATCTGTGGCCTCTGGTAACTGGGTATGTGTGGGCATACTGACTATGTGCAGGGATAATAGGGATGGAAGTGGGATGTCAACCCATGGGACATATTCAGCACCAAACAACCCCACCTGTGCCTCACTGTGGCCACCATCATCATCAGAGTCCAATGATACACTGACATCAGGTTGTGAGGGGGACACACTTCAACCCCCAAGTTCACTTGTGAGGAGGAAGACACAATAAGTAGATAATTACCCACACTATTATGTATGGTAATCCACACACACACATACAGGTGAGGAGCCACAACTGCATTCCACATTCTATATCTTATTTCAGATCCCATGCACAGCACCCAAACAGACTACAACATATAGAGACAATTCAGGCCCTTTATAACATGCACTGCAGCTACATCCAGTTAATATTGCCAGCATATTTGTGAGATATACCTGTGAGATAGGCAATATGTCAGTGTATCTGATAGACCTACACCAAAAACACAGTGCACCCTTCTTGTGCATACGATGCCAGTTATAGTATCACTGCCTCAGGAATATACCATCTCCATTTTGAGTGTGAACAGGCATCTGTGAGTGATTGTCTCCTGTATAGCAGGCTGCATATTCCTTCTTATAAATAAGTACAAATGTATTACTGCTCCTGCAAATACACAACTGTGATTACCCATTCAATGCACTGCAGTTAACCCATCCAAAACTGAATGTACAACTACTGTACTCTGGCTAAGCACAACAGTTGTGCTTAGGGCAAAATGGCAGCCCTTAACATTTTTAGGGTATATATGATCCGTAAAACAGCAGTATCATGCTTACCAGGTAGAGGACCTTGCACTCTGGCCACACCTGACAGACCTATGGAAATGTGAGTGAGAGGTATTGTCAGCAATAATAAATGTGGCATTGTTACAGGGTAATATGTACATATATCAACATGTACAGTAGCTGATGTGATACTGATAACATTGCTGACATTCTGAGTATGTGTGCACAGCTGTGTGTTAAAACCAACCCCCCCAATCCCAATGCAGGTTGTGAGGGGGACACACTCCAACTCCCACATCCACTTGTGAAGAGGAAGACAAAATAGGTACATTATTGCCTGCACTGTTATGTATGGTAATCCACACACACACACACACACACACACACACACACACACACACACACACACACACACGCACACACACACACACACACACACACACACACACACACACACAAGTGAGGAGCCACAACTGCATTCCACATTCTACATCTTATTTCAGATCCCATGCGCAGCACACAAACAGACTACAACATACAGAGACAAGGCAGGCCTTTTATAACATGTACTGCAGCTATGTCCAGTTAATATTGCCAGCAGTATACTCCTGTGAGATAAGCAATATGTCATTGTATCTGATAGACCTATACCTAAAACATAGTGCACCCTTCTTGAGCATACTATGCCAGTTATAGTCTCACTGCCTCAGGAATGTACCATCTCCATATTGAGTGTGAACAGGCACCTGTGAGTGATTGTCTCCTGTATAGCAGGCCGCATAGTCCTTCTCATAAATAAGTACAAATGTGTTACTGCTCCTGTAAATTGACAGGTGTGATTAACCATTCAATGAACTTCAGTTAACCCCTCCAAAATTGAACATATTAATATTGTACCCTGGCTAAGCATAACAGTTATGCCTAGGGCAAAATGGCAACCCTTAACATTCTTAGGGTATATATGATCCTAAAACAGCAGTATCATGCTTACCAGGTAGAGGACCTTGCACTCCGACCACACCTGACAGACCTATGGAAATGTGAGTGAGAGGTATTGTCAGCAATAGCAAATGTGGCGTTGTTATGGGGTAAAATGTGCATATATCAACATGTACTGTAGCTAATGTGATACTGATAACATTGCTGACATTCTGAGTATGTGTGCACAAATGTATGTTAAAACCAACCCCCCCCCCCCCCATGTAGGTTGTGAGGGGGACACACTCCAACTCCTACATCCACTTGTGAGGAGGAAGACAAAATAAGTACATTATTGCCTGCACTGTTATGTATGGTAATCTACACACACACACACACACACACACACACACACACACACACACACACACACACACACACACACACATACACACACAGGTGAGGAGCCACAACTGCATTCCACATTCTACATCTTATTTCAGATCCCATGCGCAGCACACAAACAGACTACAACATACAGAGACAAGGAAGGCCTTTTATAACATGCACTGCAGCTTTGTCCAGTTAATATTGCCAGCAGTATATACCTGTGAGATAAGCAATATGTCAGTGTATCTGATAGACCTATACCTAAAACATAGTGCACCCTTCTTGAGCATACTATGCCAGTTATAGTATCACTGCCTCAGGAATGTACCATCTCCGTATTGCATGTGAACAGGCACCTGTCAGTGATTATCTCCTGTATAGCAGGCTGCATAGTCCTTCTCATAAATAAGTACAAATGTGTTACTGTCCCTGTAAATCGACAGGTGTGATTAACAATTCAATGAACTTCAGTTAACCCCTCCAAAATTGAACATACAAATATTGTACTCTGGCTAAGCATAACAGTTGTGCCTAGGGCAAAATGGCAACCCTTAACATTCTTAGGGTATATATGATCCGTAAAACAACAATATCACACATACCGGGTAGAATATCTTGCACTCTGGCCACACCTGATGGACTTATGGAAATGTGAGTGAGAGGTATTGTCAGCAACAACAAATGTGGCAATGTTACAGGGTAATATTTGCATATATCAATATATACAGTAACTAATGTGATACTGATAACATTGCTGACATTCTAAGTATGTGTGCACAGCTGTGTGTTAAAACCAGCCCCCCCCCAAATGTAGATAAACTTGACACTCATGTATTGGTATGCAAAGGCTGACACAATGACTGATGCAGTATTACAGTGATAAACACAGGAAGCTTACCTGGGCACTCCTCTGATGTGGATGCTGGTACATCCACCTCCAGGATGTATGGGGTGATGGATTTTTGGGAGCTGGTGGTTTATCCTAGGTTTTCCAGGAATTACTCTGTGGCTGGCAGTGGTTGTTCTGCTGCAGGCCTTCCACAAATGGCAGCATGGTCCCTGGCCACAGAGGCAGCTCTTTGCGATGCAGCATTGAGCATATCTGATGCCTGGTGTTGGACCTGCTCATAGGTCCTGTCCTGGAGCCCTATCTGGTTGACTGCTGCAATGAGGTCAGCCAATAGTGCTGCATGTTGTTCATGATGTTGGTGACTCCTGGACAGCAGAATGTCATGATGCAGTCTGAGGACATCCAGGATAACATTATTTTCAGTGGCTGAAAATGGTGGGTGCCTCCTTCAATACATCTTTCCTGATAACAACAAGAGGGGAACACATCACAGGACCAGATACATGGACTTCCACTATATACAGACCCTGCACAAGCAAAAAGGCCTGACCTATTCCCAGCTACCTTCCACATCATACCCCACAGTCTATCAGAACACAATGTGTGTGGCTATCACCAACATAGTAGCAATACTGGTTATGTCCCTGTGTGCCATGACAAACTGTGCTGGATGTCTCCACACCCATAAGTGCAGTCTACTGTGTTGTGTCCCCAGTGGGCAAAGTCCCACTACTATGTCTCACAGCCACTGTCAGACAATAAGGTGTGTGTTAGTACAAGTATATGGGGACAGTCCAGCAACACTAGTGTGCCACAATGACAGACAGCAATGCAAACCTGCTATAGTATATCTTCCCTGTAGGTGTCATACCTCTCCAGTACACAGATGTTTGCAGAATGTGTACATGTGCCTGATACATATGGACCTTTTGGCACACAAATGTGGATGTCTAACAAACGTTTGGCCAATAATTTATTGTTGTTTTCAGAATATAGAGAATTTGGCTGTCTCACACCAAACTCCTCAGAAAACAGCTATGCTACAGTAATATCTGTTAGTCTAGTCATAATCTTACTTTGTATGTGCAATACGTACACTCTGTGGCTGAGGTTGGGCTTATGTCCCTACACTCATAATGGCTATGACCTGGATTCCTGCTGTTGGGAGTTTCTAGATATGTTAGCCATAGCTCTGAAGCAATGAGATATGAATGTAGACAAAGCAGTGACCTAGACAGAGTACATCAGGGAGACCTTTACAATACCTGAACTATTCCTGTGTGACAGTCACAGACTGAGAGGAGCTAAGTCTCTGACCTGCTAATTGCATCAAAAACAGCTGGGTTGCACTTTCATTAGCCAATGATATGGCACCACAGTGCGATATTTAAGGTCTTCATGTAGGCCATGGCCCCTTTCCCAGTTTGAGATGGAATTTATTGAGGTGTGGAGCCTGCAGCATCACAGAGTGTAGGTACAAATACTGTCCACTGTTGAGATTTATGAGGTATGTCTGCAGTTTTGCATGGTATGTTTGGCCATTGTCCCATGACATTGTAATTATCTGGCAATTCACTGTTAAACATTGTGGGTTGAGGTCAGTAAGGAGGAAGAGACATGTGAGTGTCAGATGTCATACCCATCAGAATATGCATGCTGATGCAGTGGTGGCTATTCTGTGAGCTGACTATGTTTGTAGGATCAAACTGTGAAACATGTTCCTGTCACTGGACTTTTCCACCCTCTCCCTGTATGTATGAATTTTGTCGGGATCCCTTGTCCTACGGGATTGTGAGGTATGGTAAATCTGTAGTGGGTAGCTTAATATACAGTAGCATATGCTGCAGGCTGCAGCCACTGCTGCAACCTAGGACATATAAGGGGGAGTGTGAACACTTTGGAGGACATGAAACTGTATGTGCAACTGAGGCAGCAATGTCGCACTGTCATTACAACTGAACCAAAGTGTGGGTACCCTTTGCAGTCCACTTAAGGCACATGCTTAATGTACATCTGTTATGCAACAGTGCCAGTCACAGAGTAGTAGGTGACATATAGTTAGGCTATACGAATACGTGCAGTGTGTCCCTGTCTAAAGGCCTTTGACTTGCAAACATGGGTAACAGATAATTCATTAGCAGCAACCTGTGTGGGTTAAGATTGCATGACTCAGTCAGTATTTGCTGTATTCACAAGAATATAATTGAAGTGCAGCACACTGGATTTGAAACTAGGATTGTGGGTGGCAAAATGTACTGCATGCAAGGCATTTAACAGACTGAGTTACTGAGTCACTGCTGCAGCAGGTGTATTTGCAAGATTTATGTGCATGCATGGTTACCAGCTATCATACCTATCAACCTGTTCGAGCAAGAACTGTGGACTAAGCCATACACACAAGTGGGACACAGGCCCAAAACAAGGAACAATCTTGACATATTGGTCTTACTAACATAGAATATTGATAGAATAACAGGATTTGCATTACCGTGTGTTTTCTGCAGGGTGTGATGGGTGGCACTCAAATGTCTGTTATGATTTTCTAACCTCAATCTTTGATGATTTGCACTACTTTACCAGACACAAAACTAGGGGGTAAAACTGTAGACCTTCTGCAACAGCCTGCACAGTTGACAGCTATATCCCAGGCCTTATGTACATCCATGATTATTTATTTGACTGTGTACTGTTGTAGTGCCTGCATGACAGTCCCAAGTACACTGCCATTGTTCCCATTATATGTACTTGCAGTGTGTCAGTGGCAATCAGTATATGTTGTGGAAGCACCTGCTTTAATTGGGATATGAGTGGCCTAGTGGGCTAATGAACTGTACTAGTTGGCAAGGGCCTGACTTCAAGCTGTGGCAGGGGTGATTGTTTTCCAAATGTGCCCAACATTGTGAGAAACAGATAAGATGATTAAGGCACATTTAAGCAGGTTTACGTGGTATTGCAAAATAAAAAAAGAAATGAAAAAGGGAGTGATAGGAAAGTGGTGAAATGGGGGCAAGCAGGGGTCAAAACATACTAAAAGGCAGGTAGGCTTGTGCAGGAAGGGTATAGAAAAGGACCATAGTTCTCCATTTCTTGTACAGCAACAGATGTGCAAGTATTGCAGAATTTTGAATTTGGAGCCTCACACCCCAGAGAGAAGGGTGAGAACAATATAAATGTGCTCATTAATTAATGTAAGAATTAGTTGTGTCTGGTTCACACATGTATGAAATGGAGAGCTATGCATGGGGCAATATGTTTTTGTGGGACAGGTGCCCATTTTTTTTCTTTTAAGGAAAGAGTGGAATGTTGGGGAAGGGTTGTAGCTACATATGGGGAGGTAAGTTGAGTAAGACAGGTTGCATTTGAAAACAGACAAGACAGCATACTGGCATGGTGTGTGACACAATGAGGTGAGTAAACACCTTGGATGTGGAGGGTATTGTGGAGTCAGAGGTGCAGGTGCCTCCAGAAGGCATCCATGTGACTGAGATTCCCACCTATGGGCAGTCAACACCCCTCCTTCACTACCCCAAAGGTGGCTGCACTGGAGGCTGGGTACCAGGGCCCTCAGACCCCACCAAGCTGTCCAGTCTACTCTCAAACCAGTGCAGGCATTGGTGATAATTCCAATGCACAATCCTGAGCACCATGGCTGGTAGCTGATCCTGGGTGACTACCTCCCCTCTGCCACCACTCCCAGTGTGATGGGCCCCATCCCTGGAGGCAGTTCCACCCAAGGGTGGTGCAAGGGCAGCATAAGGAGCACCACCAGCCTGGGTCCCAGATGCAATGGTACCCAGTGCCACTGCTGGCTGAGGTGGGGTAGGTGGATCATGAGGAACTGGCCTACCCTGTCATGCTGTGGTCAGAATAGTATACAATGTATATAGGTTAGTGATGAACAAAACATTTTGTTAGTAGTAACAGCATATGAGAACACTGGCAATAACCCAATCAATTTTCAATGTATATTATAGGGAGCACAACAATACATAACATAACAGGCAGTATATGAACAGCATGCCAGTAACCGTTCCAGCCTAAGGCCAGCAACGTAGGTAATTCAACAAGATATATTAATGTGCAACCATTGTAATACATAACAATAACAAAATACATGTCCAAAATAACGTTTATTGCAGAACATATGTTAATAGTAAACCATAACCAATGAATAACAATAATAGACATACATGAAGCTAAGGGGCGCGGGGAAGAGAAATACAGTCCATTAACATCATTGTGAGCTAAGTAGTTGACAACAGTAGTGCTATCTACTCTACATGTCTTTCCTTTCTTTATATGTATAGGTGTCCTATTGCTGCTGTAGCATGTACATGCCTCTCAAGCTATCCACTTGGGATAGTATGGGCAAGGCAGTAACACCTGCAGGTACACAATTACACAGAACACTTTCACATCAGGCAGACCTATATAACTACTAAGGTGTTCTGAGGGCTGATGTTCTGTTACTTTGCTTTTGACATCTAGCATGTCAGTTATACTTTCTTGACAATGGGATTACACAACAGTAATTACATTTCCATGACAGCGTGATACTTGAGAGACATGTATGTTTATGGTACAGAGAGTAAACAACTATCATGCCTTGCTTGGCAAGCATGGGGATCAACACCAAAAGCAGTCACTGCACATACATGTAGATCAGATGTCCTAATTGACTGCAGGAACATTTGACAGATACTCCAGGCATACAGCCATATGAACATTACACATTTTACTTCTTTATTTCATTTTGTTAAAAGTTTAACCTATTTCCTTCAGGTTCTGCACTATTATCACATGTCTGGTAAGGAGGTTTAACAGTCTGTGATATCTGTACACACAATTATATCTCCATAATATGGACTACCTTGTCCATATACCTGCAGTCCCTTTGGAAAGAAAATGTGTTATCATAACATAACTGATTCAGTACAATATGCTACTGGATTTGAACCTGGTCTGTGTGTGCATTACATTATCAAGATTAATGCTTTACTCTTCCCTGCTTATTGCAGTGCATTTGACAGTGGTCACTTATTACAGTCCAGGTGTATGATCGCATTCATTGCAATACAATCAAAGCTGTATATATACCTACTGGCAGTTAATTCTTTACTCTTTCCTGCTTATATGACTATAGATAGCAAGTTACATCTCTACTCACCACACTCATGGTGCAGCCTGGCCAGGCACCCCCCCATATGCCTCCACATTATGAGTTCTCTCCTCTGCAGCTGTAGGGAGTGGAGCATACCTGCCTATCCAACATTCAGATTAGATATTTGTAAAGCAATGCTAACAGTACTTCCAAACTTATGGGGCATTGTCAGCCTGATCTTCCTGGACCCAGCTAATCAGAGGATCCCCCTTCCGACACTTCAGGTCATCATACTGGTGACGCACTTGCTCACCTGTGTGGAAAATACCTGTAGTACTGGTGAGGTAGTGTGCCAGCTAATCCCAGGCCTCTGTCCTGCACTGTAAGCCTTGGAGATGTCCCTGGAGCAGCCGGACATCATGGTCTTTCACTAGGAGTTGAACCATGACTCTGGACTCCATAATGCCCCACTGCTGTGCCCGGAAGTGTGAACTCCCTCCAACACCTGCCATACTTCCTGCACAGTTCAAACTCCAACTGTTTATGCTGTATTCCCACATGTTAAGTTTAATATAGCCTGTTTTCCTGCTCTTTAATACCATTGGGCAATTTTTAAATATGCAGAGTGCCACTTAGCACCATGCAAACCAGCTGTGCTCAGCTCAGCAGTGCTTAAACTGGCACTGCTTAGCAGTGCTTGGCACCACTTAGCAGTGTTCAAACCAGCTAAGTAGAGCTGTACAGTGCTAAGCAGTGCCCAGCATTGCTGAAATGGATCTTGTTTAAGCAGTGCTTGGCATGGCTTAGCAGGGTATAGTGGAGCTTAGCTGAGCTCAGCACATCAGTATTTAAAAATAAGTGGCATATTTTGTATTTGGAAAATGAATGCTTAATAACCCATTTGTGTGTTCAAACCCTGCAACTACTGCACATACAGCTCTCACTCTAACCATTTAGCTACATGGACATGTAGAATACTCCTATACTTTTAGATATACATCTTGACCTCATTTAAGCACTGTTGAGCACAGTGCCATGCAAACTCACTCAGCTATGATTAAACTTCACCTTTGCATTAATAATTAATTATCAATTGCTGTGTTTCACACCGTGCCTCGCAAAATTCATAAAAAAAAACAAAAAAACAACAAATAACTTTTACTACATTGATATAATGTACATTGACAGTGTAGAGGGTGTGTTACTCATCTTCAGACACAGTTACTAACACACTCCCTACACTGATTCAATAACCATGTTACATGGCTCTCCCTCAGCAACAAACCATCATTAATATGCATGGCTCGCTATGCAGAGGGAACTGCATACACTACCATGGTACATTGTGTGTAGACTCTACATTATTCTTACATGGATTTTATAAAATCCTGGGGAATATAATCACTGGGTCTAGCAATTTCACTGATAAATGCTACTTTTGCCTGTTTTTTCATGAATTACTATATCTAGTTTTCTTTCATTGTATTGCAGTGTGTTTACACAAGCCTCAGTTCAATAGTCTTGACACATTGTTGTGTCTCACTATACAGATCCTCAGCCATCTGAGTATCACAGCCAGGAGTGAGATCTGCAACTGACTGTTTCTCCTACTTTTTCTGCAGACTTTGTAAATCATTATGCATGTAACCCACTTTTTTGGGCCACCATGATTAGCCTTTTATCTTTTGGTTTAAATTTACCTCTCATTCATCATACCTGCTTGTTCTAGGAAGTTTGTATATTGGCGCACTTTGTTTGTGTGTTTTCCAATTTTCTTTCCTGTACTACTGGTCCTTTTCTTTATAATCTTCTTTTTTTGGTAGACTCAGTTGCTGGCTGATTCAAGTGTGCTTCTAGTTGATTTCCATTTCTATTTCTTGCTGAAATGTTACTGTAACACTAAGAAATATGCATGTCCTTAGATTTCTTCTCTTAATACTTTAAAACTTTCAATATGTTAGAATCTAATGAGTTCAGCAAAAACGTGTGCAACCACACAATTGTAGACCTACACAAGTAATCAGTTTTGAGGAGGACCACACCTGCTTCAGAGCAAGAAATATATAATTCTGGTATGCACTGTTTTTTTATATATCATTTGGTAAGCACTGGGCTTTTTTCTTGTTTACTTGTCTGATTATTGCTGTTTGTGACCAGTCCATCAAACTAAGGCTGTAAATTAGAACCAGAAGTATAAATTGGTTTAAAGCCTGGACTTTATTCCCAGATGTCAATGCAATTTTCAATATTACTTTTAGTTTTCTGAAGTAGTCCAGAGCTTTTTTCCCATTTATTCATGTTTTATGGCTTATCATCTATTCCCAAATAATTATACCTCCAGACAGTTCAGAAGTTCCTTTATATTACATTCCTCTCCCAGGTAGATATTTTCTTGGTGCTGCAACTTTCACTGAATAAATGTTTCTTTTGCACATTTATCAAAATGAAATGTCATTCTTATTTCATCCAAAAATGTTTTAATAATTTGTATCCGTGCTTTCATATTATCTTCTGATGAACTATACAATTTAAACTCATTCACAAAAAAGTAGATGGTATGTCTTCTAACAAGAATGGTTTCTGAAGGTGTGGCAGCAATCATGGCCTAGTCTAATAAGTAACAGCTTAATGGGCTAAGGGCAAGACAAAACAGTAGCTGTAACAAAGAATGGCTGTGGAATACCCTCCTTTAATTTTTTATCCCTGGAATAATAATTTGCCCTTTATCATGGCTCAATGGCAAAGTGGTTCACCACTGTATCAGTGTATCATAGTCATTACAATGTAATTGATCAATATATCTTATCTGTCTGTAAGAATTCCATTACCCATGAATGTGACAAGCTGTGGAATTTTTTTTTTTTTTGTAATCGGTCCAAGCCATATTTAAAGTCTTTCCTTTTTTACAGCTCTCTTTTATGGCTTTGTTTAACCGCAGATGCCACTTTGTTCCATATGACTTTCTTTATTACCTTTTCATTCTATTGCCACGATTGATTTTTTCTAGGTGTTAATAAACTTTCTGTGTACCTATTCTAGTATATAATTTATATATTACTGGAAGACAAGTTATTGGTCTATATTTCCTAGGATGATTTATAGGCTTAGTTAAAAGGAAATGTACCATTCCTCCATTTGCTAACCAGATTGGTGTCTGTTCAGGATGTACATAGAAGAAATTTTACTTAATGCTAGATCCTTGCATAAAAATGTCTGTACCTTTAGCCAGAAGTTAGGTGCTTCATCTATTGTTGCTGATTTCCATTTAGGAGCTTTTCTTGATTTTGTTTAATTTTCTCTGGCTGTTGCTTCATTACAATTCATATCCTCTACAGTTTAACATGTTATGATTTCTTGCATTTCTTTGATCCATTCAACATCTTGGTTATTTTTGATGGGTCCTTATCCAAAATGTATCTTTTTCTATTTGTTTTTATTTCTATTGCTTTTGCTTTGTTTCTCAGGTCTTTAAAAAATGTTTTTGGGTCATGAAAAATAGCTTATTTTATATTTTTCCTTTTGTTGTTATCTGCATAACTTCACTTTTTCCCTGCTTGTGCTGATGTGTTTAGCTTATTATTGGAAATAGAGTATGATAAATCCTGGTCTGTTTTAATACTGTGTGTTGCTTTTACCACATCTATCTTTCTTAAGTTTGTTTTTTTGAAAATGCATTCCATTTTCTATAGTGTTCTAATGGTGATGCTTCTTATCTTAGTTGCTTTATAGTTTTCTCAATTTGATGCTTTCTTGATGGCAGTCTACTTCTTCCTTCCTAGTTTCTGTCACTATGCATTTTGATGGTAATGCTTTATTTATTAGTTTAGCTGTATAGTAATGTATCCTATTTATTTCTGATATATCACACACATTTTTCTTCGTCATCCAGATTAGTACGTTCATTTGTATGTCCAGTCTTCAAACATTTTGATTATTATTTACTTTCTGGAAGCTATTACTTTCAATAGCTTAATATGTCTATCCATATCAATTAAATCAAACAGGTTTTCCCTTAGATAATTTTGTTTTTGACCAAAACTATCCTCTTTTCTTTCTGTTTCCTGTTCCTTCCCTTGTTGTGCAATTATAAATGGATTTCCATGTGAGTCTTCTACAGAACGTTACATAACATCATCCTGTGGCATCTCTCCTTCTTCTGATACATCTTGCTGCACTTGTTGCTCCTTCACCATGGGCCTCATTGCCCTTCAATTTCCAATATTACCTATTCTCTCACTTGCAGAGTAGTTCTAACTCCAGAACATCTCCCTGCTGCGTATCTTCTTCAAGTGCACCCTGCTGCATCTGCTGGTCCTCTATATGGGGACTTAATGGCCAATCATTTTCCAAAATTGCCTATGCTGAAATCTCCATACTTAATCCTTTAATTCTCAAATGGAGAATTGCATCTTTTGGAATTTGTTTAATTTCTGCCTTCCTAAATGTTTTTACATCCCCTTTATCTTATCTCATCTTTATTGTGAAATTCATCATATATGGCTTTCTGTGCCTGTATTTTTCTTCAAATATCAGTGGAGCTACATTTTCTGCAATTATTTTTTCTGCCTTCTCTGTATAAATATCATACCATATCATATCTCCTTTTCTTCTTCATGCTCATGATTCTTTTTATCCCTTTCAATAACCTCTTTTTTTTGTTCCTTATCTTTTTCTCATTTTCTCTGTCACTTTCTTTTCCAGCTGGACCAACATTTCTTCATCTTCATCTAGTCTTTTTTCTAGTCTGTTGCATTTAGGATCTTAAAGTGTTATCTGTAGCTTTGATCACTTTTTCTAGTGAAAGTATTTTTCTTTCCTCTAATTTCTCTCTTACTCTTTCAATGTATCTTCTTTTTTGTGTGATCATAACAATACATAATCGCTTCATTATTCTCAAAAGTCCACTTCATTGTCTCTATACCTGTTTCTTGGTTGATCATTTATCATTATTTATTTATTTATTTTTTTGTTTTAGTAGACTACTGCTTTCTTAAATCTGTGTGTGTGTGGAGTGGGGGGACTCTCCTTCTGAGCCTGGCCTAGCTCTGTGTTGGAGTATTTTCATGTGGTGAGGATTCTATTTTATTTTGCATGAATGCTTTATGAGGAAATCTTGAGAGGAGACTAACACATGCTTAATTTGTGCACACACACACACACACACACACACACACACACACACACACACACACACACACACACACACACATATTATATACCTACCCTGTCAGCAAATGACATTTTATATTGCAACAAGCACAACCAAAAGCAGCTTAGAACCTGGAACAAATCTAACAATTTGAAAGTAAAACCAAAGTAACACATACATGCTCAGGTGAAATGATTAATCAATAACAGCTTGCATCTATTAAAATAAATGCAGACATCTTCAGAATACCATGAATTCCATCATGTGAACCTTAGATAAGATCACAAACTCCATTAAATGTCAAATGACCTGTCCAACATTCATATGAATGACATCATTATATTATAAAATCCAGGTGATAAAGACAACTGTAGTTTAAAATAATAATTTAAATTATTAAATTAGTATGTTCTTATTCTATAACCTCTTAAAAAGGTTATATTAATCATTCCATTGAAACCGAGGTTCTTGACACCTTTTAAATATAATTACCATATAGTCTTTCTTTCCTCTAATATATAACCTTCTCATTGGCCCTTTCTTCATGATCAGCCACATAAAAGGAATGTTTTAAAACCACCGCAATTCATTGAATTTTAAATAAAGAATTGCTGTTTTTTTTACTTAAATTATATAAAAATGTTCAGAAAATCTTTTCAATATCATTCTAGCTGCTATGCCTACATAAAGTCGATCATAAAGGGAGCAAACTGCCATACTTTCTGTTGATTTACAAATACAGTGTCTCCAAGTTTCTAAAATCTTGTTAAAATTATCTATATGAACAAGGTCCTTCTCAGATGAATCTACATGTGCAACAATCACCACACTGTGTGTGCCTATTGTTTTGTCTGTTAAAGGTCTAAATGTCTCAGTATTAAACTATTCTAACAAAAGTTAATTGTCCAGTATGTATTTCCTCTGACAAATCTGGAGTACCTCGGGACAGTATGTTAACTTTACATATACAGAAACTAAGGTTACATTCCTGGATCTGTGAAGGTCCAACATGAATTACAGTAGCACCATGGCATTACAATTATCATTCAGTGTGAGGGATACAGAAAAGTCCAAAAAAATAATACTGAGAACTGACAGAATGCTGTGGTGTTTACTAAAAGAGTGGATTTGAGACATGCCAAACATATATTCTACAGAACATGATACTATTGGGACTACATCTGGGGGATGGTGTCCAATTCTGCAACCCAAGAGGAAGAGAGGCAGGCAGACAGACACAATCAGAGAGAGAGAGAGAGAGAGAGAGAGAGAGCAAGGTGTAGGGAAAGAGAGTAAAGAGCTTATTATGGAAAAACTTGAGGAAGGGAGAACTAACCGAACGGTGATGGATTGAGCTGAGAAGTGTTGACATTTATGGAGAATTACATATGTCTGGTGCAATGTTGTCTCATGTAGAGAGTATAAAAGAAGTGGAAATGCATCAGTTAGATGACTTATGACTTGAACCAAAGTAGGAGAGAGTTAAGGATCTCAGAAAAAGAAGTAGAAATGGAGCATTTATACACATACTGCAGCTACAGACATGTTGACTTTTTAGGCCACAAAGCTCTTGGTTACAGAGGAAATACTCAATTAACAAAGAAAACTAAATAATTACTTACTATCCAAATATAAATAAGTGCATTGCAATTTGTATATTCATTCTAGATAACAATTATTCCTAATTGTTTTGCATCATGTTATAGAAAAAGCAAGTACCAGCTAGTATCAGCACTCTATAACACTGACAAAAATTGGGATAGTAGAAAGCAATCCTTTATAAATTAGTTTCATTTAATCAGAGAACAGCTTTCTCTGTTTTGAATTAATTCTGATATGTTTGCAAAGTAAATTGAACAGGAAGAATGAATAAATGAAATATTCATTTAATAAAATAAAACTAAAAAGAAAATAATAAAGGCATCTATATCAGAAACTAAAACAAACAAACAAAACTGACAGAGATAATGAATGGAAAGGATTATGACATATTATAAACAGAATGAATAGGTAGTCCCCCAAATTTAATAAAATCTGTGTAGGCATAGTGTACAGCCTACACGGAAGGTGCCATGGCCATTTACGTGGTTCCCCCTCGGTAGCATGCCATGCATATTAATGATGGTGTATTACTGAGGGAGAGCAGTGGAATATGGTCATTGAATCAGTTTAGGGAATATGTTACTAACTGTGTCCGCAGATGAATAAAACATCCCCTGCACTGTCAAACTGCAGTATAGTAATGTATGCATATGTAGTAACTTTTATTTATTTATTTATTTTTTGTTTGCATGGTGTGGCGTGCAGCAATTGACATGTGCCAGACATCTAAAAATAGAAGCCAGATACATTTAATTATGAATTCAATGTTCAAGTTTAAGCATAGCTTAGTGGGTTTGCACAGCACAGTGTGGTGCTTAGCAGTACTTAAACATAACTGCAAGGTATATGTAAAACTATAGCACCATTCTACATATCCACATAGCCAAGTAGATAGAATTACAGCCTCCTGTGCAGTAGGTGTGGGGTTTGAATATATGGAAGAGAAATTAAACAATTATTTTCACAAAGTAAATTATGCCAATTGTTTTAAAATCATGATCTGCTGAGCTCAGCTAAGCCCTGCTAAGCCATGATAAGCACTGCTTAAACAATCTCTGTTTAAGCACTGCTTGACAGTGATTAGCTGGTTTACATACTGCTAAGCATTGCCATGCATTGCCAGTTTAAGCACTGCTCAGTTGAGCTGAGCTGGTGTGCATGCTAGTAAGCAATGTGCTACATTTTAAAATATTGCCCAATGGCACATAAGGGTGGGAAAAGGGTCAATTCCCCAATAGGCAGGAATATACCATAATCTATTGTAGTTCTGTCTCTGAAGGATACAATGGCAGGAGTTGGAGAGGGTTCATGCTTTCGGGTGTAGTGGTGGGGCATTGAGAAATCCAGGGTCATGGTCAGACTCCTAGTCAAAAACCATGAAGACTGGCTCATGCAGGGAGGATACCGGGATTCGGAGTACAAAATGGAGGCCTGGGACCAGCTGGCAAGGCACCTCAGCAGAGCAATTGGCATCCCCACATAGGTGAGCAGTGTCATCACCACCATGATGACCTGAAAAGAAGGAAGGGGGCTCTCTTGAATAATTGGGTCCAAGATTTCTGGGCAGGCAATGTTCCACATGTGTGTAACTATGTTTACCAGTTTACCTATGTTTCACCAATATTTAATCTTGAATGTCTGCTAATCTGATATGCATAATGATGTGCCTCTTTCCCAACAGCTGCAGAGGTGAGAGCTCACAATGTCAAGGTGCATGTAAGATGCCTGGCCAGGTTGTACTGCAAGTATAGTGAGTACAGCTGTAGTATGCTATCTATAGTCAAATAACACCGAAAAAGATTAGAGCATGACTGGTAATGTACAAAACATTTGTAGTATAATAACTGCAGAATTATGGCTGCATAATGCCAACTGTTATAAAAGAAAAAGTCAAAACTATTCCAGTAACTTCATTAAGGTATCTGTAATAAACTGTTGTGCAATACTTGTGGAATTACAGCTGATATTTCAACCAAGTAAGAATATATTGTGTACACCTGCATTTTATTTAGTAATGTATAGGTTATCTAGTATCTCTGTCATGACTGCATTTCATGCATGTGTGTGTAACTGTCACTGCAGTGCACTATAACAGTGTACTACTAGTACCAGGTCATATTTTGTTTCCAGGTGAGATGTAGGTAAATATCAGTCAGTCAGATTGCAGAAGTGACTCAGTTGCTCAGTTTGTTAAAGGCTGTGTGCAAAGTGTGTTTTTACACACACACAGACCAGGGTTTGAATCCAGTGCTATGTACCAATAAATATTACCGATTCAGATATGTTATGATGACATATATTTTCTCCACAGAGACTATTGGTACATGGGTGACGTAGCCTATATTATGTATAAATAACTGTTTATTCAGATTTCACAGACTGTTATAATCATTACCGTGAATGTGCTACTAATGCATAAAATAAAGGAAATATGTGCAGTAATAGTAACATATATTAACATAAAAGAACTAAAATGTGTACTCTTGGCATGGCTGTATGCCTGGCATGTCATGGAAAGTTTGCTGCAGTCAATTACTACATGTGATGCACATGTCCCCTGCGGGTACTGCTATTGGGTTCTATCCTCATGCCTGCAATACACTTTATGGTATCAGTCATGTATTGATTACAGATATCATTCTCTCCACAGGAACTGCAGGTATATGGGTGAGGTAGTTCAAATTATTGGATAAATTAATGCTGTTTCAGATGTCACATACTGTTGAAATCATCACTACCAATGTGCTATTAATGGAGAAAATAAAGGAAATACATGAAGTAATAATAAAATATAATAAAATAAAACAAATAAATACAAAATGTGTAGTCTTGGTTTGTATGGCTGTATGCCTGCAGAAAGAAAGGTAAGACCTGTAGAGTATATAGCATTACTGTAGTCAGCGATATAGCCCATGATGGTATTAATGGACTGTATTTCTCTCTCTCCCCATCCCTTATTTTCATGCATTTATTATTGTTATATATTGTTTATGGTTTACTATTAACATATGTTCTTTCATAAACATTATGTTGGGGTATGTGTTTAATTAATGTTATGCATTACTATGGTTGCATATTAATATATCTTGTTGAATGACCTATTCTGTTGGCCTTATGCCGTAACTGTTACTGGCATTCTGTTAATATACTGACTGTTCTGTTATATATTGTTTTGTTTCATATAATATGCATTGAACTGTCATGGGGCTATTTGCAATGTTCTAGCATGCTGTTAGTAGTAACAATGGTTTTGTTCATAACTCACCTATATCTATTGGTTTACCTGCATAACTACATCATGCCTGGGTATGCCAGTTTCTGGTGACCCACCTACTCCTACCTCAGCCAGTCATGGTATCAGGTCCCAGCACATCTGGGACCCAAGCTGGTGCTGCCCTTCCAATCTCTCTGCACCACCTTTGGGTAGAACTGCCTCAGAGGATGCGGCTTGTCCCCCCCCTGGAGTGGGGGTGGAGGGAGGGTTGTCACCCAGGAACAGCTTCCAGCTATGGTACACGGGATTGTTCATAGGAGATATGAACAGCACCTGTGCTGGATTGAGGGCAGACTCAACAATCTGGTAGGGCCTGATGGACCTGGCGCCTAGCCTCCAGCACAGCCACCTTTGGGGCAGTAAAGGAGCCATGCTGACTGCCCATGGATGGGTATCACAGTCACACTATTGCCATCTTCAGGCACATGCAGCTCAGATTCCACAACACCCTCCTCATCCAAGGTGTTTAACCCACTAATGTGTCACACACCACCCGTGTCAGCTTTGTATGTCTTGTCTATCTGCAAATGCAACCTTTCCTATCCAACTTACCTCCTTACATGTACCTACATTCAATTCTCGCCTTAAAAAAAAAAGTTGGCACTTGTCCTATATATATATATATATATATATATATATATATATATATATATATATATATATATATATATCATCGTATACATAGCTTTCCATTTCACGCAAGTGTCCACCTTAAACAACTAATTCTTACATTAATAAATGAACAACATTTATGTCACCCCCACCCCTCTCTCTGTGATGTGAGGCTCCACATTCCATATTCTGTAATACCTGCACAGCTGTTGCTGTACAAGAAATGGTGAGCTATGGTCTTTTCCTACACTTTTCCTGCACAACCCTACCTGCCTTTTAATATGTTTTTCCCCCTACTTGCCCCCATTTCACCACTGTCCTATCACCCCCTTTTTCTTTTCTTTAATAATTTTTAGCATGGGTTTATGTGGAGCTAAGCACTGCTTCACACAAACCCACACAAACACGCTTAACAGTGCTTAAAGGTGCCTTAATTGTCTTATGTGTTTCCTCACAGCAAAATAATCACCCCTGCCATGTCTCAGACCCAGGCCTCTGTCAACTACAGCATTGTTCATAGGTTCATAGGTAGGTACTAGGCTATTGGCCCTAGGGCCTATATAAGCCTAGACAAAAATGTTCCCTGGCTTTTACCACCCAAGAAAATTATTTTCTTGTGCCCTTGTCGAGCAGAGCCACAGAAGTGATCCCCAGGGTGAATTTCCTATCTCCCATTCAATCATCAAGACTTTTCTTGAAGAGTGCTAATGAGGAGCTCTGTTTGACATAGATAGGTAGTCTATTCCAGAGTATGGGAAGTCTCTGGGACAGGAATCTATCCCTCCAGCATGTTCTGCTTATTGTGGTGACAAGGTTTATGTCCCTAGAGTGTGTAGCTTGGAGGGATTGGGATTTCTTTACGTGGAGCATGTCCAACAGCTCTGGGTTTGACATAGCTTTGTATGTTAGGCAGAGATCGCCTCTGAGTAGACGATATGTGACAGAGTAAAGCTTGAGTTTTTTGAGACGGTCTGCATAGGGCATCTGTTTGAGGCCAGTAATCCTCTTTGTGAGTTATTTCTGTGGCCTTTCCAGTTGTTGTAGATGCCTTGTGAGGTACATACCAAATGGGGTGTTGTACTCTATAATGGGTCTAATGAGTGATGAGTAGAGGGGAACAATGACCTCTTTTTTCTGGATGAGAAACCTTTTTTAATGAGGTGAGCCATGTAAAAGGATTTCCTGACCACTGTGGCAATGTGATTTTCAAAAGAGAGACTACTGTCCACCTGTGTCCTAAGGTCTCTTATCACATTTTCAGCATTAGGTAGACTACCAGCTATGTGGTAGTTCATGAGTACAGAGTTTTTACCAAAGGGGATGACAATACACTTTTTGGCATTGAGCTTCAGGCCATGGCTTTTACACCAGGCATCTGTCTCAGTGAGACCTTTTTGTAGTATGTCCACATCGTTAGGAGTTTCAATTATGGCTCCTAAATTGCAGTTATCTGCAAACTTTGTTAGCCAAAGACCTTCTGTGTTAGCCTGTACTTTAGAGAAGTAGACAATTTTCTGATTTTCTGATTATGAATCTTATGAAACTTGTTTTGTATTACAATTTTATTTACTTTGCAGGTGAATATTACAAGCAAACCTCTGTATGGGGCATTTGGGAGAGCAAATATGTACTGAATAGTTTACAACAAATACTGGGTTTGCTATTATAGGTTTCTCGACGACATCTGTATTTTTTGGCCTCCACCACAGATTTTCTTACATTTACACATCAAGTCCATGAGAATAGGTAGAGAATACTTGGATGTCCTGCTTAGTGGTGACAAAGGAGAAGGAAGATTTACTGTATATATAATAAGCCTACTTTCTCAACAGCTATATCCATTTCAAAAGTCTACCTATGTACGGATGACCTCTGACGATGAACAAATTCTATTAGAATGTCAAAATTGAGCATTATGTTTTGGAGGACAGGGGTTGTTATTTCATTTTAACATTTACAACATCAGAATGGGGGCTGGTGAAGGGACGACACCATTGACAACAATTTAAATTTCAGCAAGCCCCTTTATTACAAGTATGAGAACAGTTTACAGTAAAGGGAAAAACATAAAGAGATTTTGGAACATGGTCCTACTCCAGAACAAAGGTACCTATAGATGTGGGACTTGTGTTCAAATGTCCCCATCTTTACATGAATGAACAAGTACCCCTTTCAGCCCTGAATAATTAAAAAAGGCATATTATATAATTGTAAATAAATAAGCGGGTTATATATCTATATATCTGGCTACATAGCATATTGTGTGCAAACTGAGCTAAGTCTCAAACGGCTCATAGTCTCAAGCGATATATAATGATATAAAATGCGATGTACAAAAAGAAACACACAACAATGCCTGTACAAACATATATCCACATGCCCTATTTAGAGATACATTTTTTGTTCTAATACATAAATGTATATTTTATATATATATATTTTTTATCTATATATACATATATATTTTTGTATATATTTAATTACTTAATTGTTTTATTTAGAGGCTGGTCACTCAATGTATTTAAGCAATGTGAAAAACTTCTTGTATGATGTTACTATTGGATATTCATTGGCCTTTTTTCCCCCTGGAGCAGGTTTTGGTATTATTGTGTTGTTCGGTTACCTGCTTATTCTCCTTTTTTGGTGTCTTAGAGAAGTAGATACCAAACAGGAGAGGACCCAGGACTGAACCCTGTGGTACTCCACTTGTCCTGGTCTGAAGTTGGATTTGGAGTCTGCTACTTTCACAGTGTGAGTTTTGTCCTCAAGCCAGTTGGCAACCCATCTTGTGACATAGGGATTTATACCTAGTTTAGTGAGCTTATCTATAATTCCAGAGTGGGGGGGTGGTGTTGAAAGCCTTAGCAAGATCTAGTTAAGCTGTGAGAACCACCTTACTCTCATCTATGGCTTTGGTGACTGCTTCAAAGAAGTCAATCAGGTTTAGGAGACATGATCTGCCTTTTACAAATCCAAACTGGGTAGGGTCCAGAGTTTGGAGATTACCAATGTCTTTGTTTATGAGTTCCATGATGATATGTTCCATGGCCTTGCAGACCAGGCTCATCAGGCTAATGGGGCGGTAGTTCCAGGGTTCTGTCATGGCTCCCCCTTTGTGGAGTGGGATAACTGTCACGGTGCACCATTCAGTGGGCACAAAGTCTGAGGTGAGGCTATGACTGAACATGGTTCTTAGGTAGGGTGCCAGTTCATTCTGTAGTTCATGTAGAACAACAGCCTGGGATATTGTCAGGTCCCATGGATGCTGTGTTCTTGGCTTTGGAGAGTGCGTTTTTTACCTGTGCAGCCGTGATTACAGGAACTTTGCATTCTTTTGGTATAGAGATGGGCCCTCCAGGGGGTGAGAGGTGGGTAAAGTTAGCACTGAACCTATCTGCCAGGATGTTGGCAATATCAGTTGGTTCTGTATATGTAGTGCCATTGTGCTGTAATTCAGAGCAGATCTGAGTGCTGCCTTTGTGATTCTTGACATAGCTATAGAATGCTTTGTGGTTGTCTTTAGAATCGGTGGCAATTTTGTTTTTGTAACTAGCTTTGGCGGATTTTATGAGGGATCTCAGCTTCTTACTGGGGTTGACCAGGGAATTCCTCCAGTCATGGGATTTTACTCTTTTTTTGCAACAGTTTCTTTCTTCTGTTGTAGAGTTTGTTTATGGTAGAGGACCACCAGATTGGCTTCCTTTTTTTGGAGGATAGCATCTTGGTTCTATTAGGGATAGCATGATCCATGCACATGTGTAAGTGCTTATAAAGTGCATTTGTGTAGGATTCAGCAGTCATACCTCTATTGTCCATCTGCATGGGTGTCATGAAGTTTGCCACTTCTGTCTTAAGAAGTGTAAAGTTGGCTTTGGAGAATTTTTTTACGGTGGTTTCCCTAATTGGGGGTGGGGGTGGGATGCGGATGTCTAGGGTGATTAGCTTGTGGTCAGAACTGACCAATGAGGAATTGACCTCTGGGGTGGAACACTGGTTGCCCATGTTGGTAATGACCAGGTCTAGGATATTGCTGCCCCTGTTGGGGATGTGAATAAGTAGATCCAAGGCATTGGAATTTATGAAATCCAGAAAACGTTGAACAAAAGAGTTGGTACATGAGTAGTTTTCCCAGTTAATGGTGGGGTAGTTGAAATTGGCCATTATTAGGGTGTTAGGTTGTACCCTAATACTTTCCAGTGTATCAAGAAATGAGGAGTGGGAATCCTGGGGCATGGTGGGGGGGTCTGTAGCAAGTTACAATTTGGATTGCAGTCTTGCCCGAAGTTAGTTGCTTTTGGATAATCTTGGATGCATTATGCTGTGCAACTAGTCTGGAAGTGTGGATTTTCTTAATGAATATGGACATGCCTCCACCTTTAGTGCTTCATTCTCAGTTAGGTGGCCGAAAGGTGGGGTTTGAATTATAGCCTGGTAATGCAGGTCTGCTCTCTGGAGCTTTGAACCAGGTCTCTGTCACTGCACAGATGTCAATGTTCTCCATTTTAAGGAGTGCCTTAAGTGAGTGCATTTTGAGATTTAGACTTCCAGCATTGAGTAGCATTACCCTCAGATTTTGCTTGCATGTACCTGTTATGGTGGTGAATTTGTCATTAGAGCCTTGCCTAAAAAAGGCACTATAGGGATGGTAAGAGCCTTAACGAGATTTCAGAATCCCAAGGGCGACAGGTGCAAGCCATCTCTAGCAAAGCATCGTGGTCTGTCGATCATGTCGTCCCAGACAGACAATTCTGGATCCCCTTAGAATGACTTGGGCATTAGCCCACTAGGCCACTCAGCTCTGAAATAAAGGTGTTTCCAACAAAATGTACTGATTGCTTCTGACAGACTGCATGTACATATAATGAGAAAAATGGGTGTGTACCTGGGACTTTGATGCGAACACTGAAACAGTACACAATCAAATAAATAATAGTGGATGTACATCATGCCTGGGATAAAAGGCCTACCTGTCAACTACACAGATTGTTCCAGACTGTTCACAGTTTTGCCTGCTATTTTTGGCCTGGGTTTCATAACTGTCTATTTCTGGAAAAAGTACTGGCAAGTCATCAAAGATTGAAGTGATGAAATCATGACAGATATTTGAGTGTCTCACTTTTTACCCTTAAGAAAACACATACTAATGCAAATCCTGTTATTCTATCAACATTCTACATTTGTAAGTGCAATATGTAAAGATTGTCCTTAGTTTTGGGTCTTTGTACCACTTGTACATATGACTTTGTCCAGAGTTCTTGCTCTAACAGGTTGACAGGTATGATAGCAGGTAACCATTCCCTTTCATCAGCAACATCTTTAAACATGCCTGCTAAGGCAGCAACGGCAAAGCACGTGTCTATAACTGGTATCCTGCTGCACAACAGCTGCCTTTGAAAGCCATGTTCATTATGATGGATACAGACAATGTGTGTCATAGACTGCATGCATGCACATATATCTTGCAAATACACCTTTTTTTTAGCACTGACTCAGTAGCTCAGTCTGTTAAATGCCTTGCATGCAGTACATTTTGCCACCCACTGTCCTCGGTCAATTTAGTGTGTTGCACTTCAATTACGTTCTTGTGACTACAGCAAATAACAACTGAGTCATGCAATTTTAACCTACATAGGCTGCTGCTACTGAATTAACTGCTACTCATGTTTGCAAGTCAAAGGCCTATAGGTAGGGACACACTGCATATGTTTGTGTAGCCTAACTATGTGTCACCTACTACTCTGTGATTGGCACTGTTATACAACAGATATACCTTAAGCACATCCCTTGAGTGGACTGTAAAGGGTACCATCACCCTGGCTCTGCTGTAATGATAGAGCTGACACTGCTACCTTAGTTACACATACAGCTTGCTGTCCTACAAAGTGTTCACACTCCCCCCTATGTGTCCTAGGCTGCACATATTCAACTGTATGTTAATCTACATACTACAGACCTATCATACCTCACACCCCCAGAACAAGTGATTCAGACAAAATCATACATAAACGAGGCAAAGGTCCAGTGACAGGGACATGTTGCACAATTTGCCCGTACAAAGATAGTGAGCTGATAGAATAGCAGCTACTGCATCAGCATGCATATTCTGATGGGTATGACGTCTGACACTCACATGTCTCTTCCCCCTTTCTGACCTCAACCCACAATGTTTAACACTGAACTTCCAGATATTCACAATACCATGGGACAATGGCCAAACATAGCATGTAAAACTGTTGACATACATCATAAATCTCAACAATGGACTGGATTTGTATCTACCCTCTACCATGCTGTAGTCTCCACACCTCACTAAAGTCGATCTCAAAAACTAGAAAAGGGGCCAAGGCTTACATGAAGGCCATATATATTGCACTGTGGAGCCACGTCATTGGATAATGAAAGTGCAGCCCAGGTGTTTTGGATACTGTTAGCAAGTCTGAGACATAGGTTGGTACACAGGCAATTACCTGTTAATGAGCATTACCTACAAAAGGCAATCAACTGCCTATGGGAAACAGATCTGCATGTTGCCTTATCAAGACAGACTACAGTTTAGAAAGACTTTTCTTGAGAATTTATTCACAAAAGGATTACACCACTCTACCAGGTATGTAATACATGTCCCATATAATGTGATGTAGATAAAAGGAAGGAGGTATGGTGAGTAGGGATAACAACAGTAGGCCTGTAGTACATCTATGGGAATGACATGTTGATGATATTCTGCTGTCCAACAGCTACAGGTAGGCCTCACAACTGTGCATGTTTTGAATCCAATAACAGCTGTGGCCCTCTTACTCCCTCCTACAATGGTTTGCCCCTGTATGAAAGCTAGTGGATTATGAGGTAGACATTGACAGTAAATAAGGTTGGACATAGCTGTAATATCACATGATGTACTGTTATTCAGCTCCTCTCAGTCCGTGAATGTCACACAGGAATAGTTCAGATGTTGTAAAGATGTCCCTGACTGTCCCTGATGTACTCCGGCTAGGTCACTGTTTTGTTGACAATCATACCTCATCACTTGAGAGCTCTGGCTAACATAACATGCAACCCCCTAAAGTGGGTATTGAGCAAATAGCCATTATTAGTGGGGGGACACAGGCCCAACCTCAGTGATACAGTGTGCATATTGGCCATACAAATACTATGAATAAGCTAACAGATATTACAGTAGCATAAGTGTATTCTGAGGGGTATGGTGTATAATAGACAGATTCTCTGTATTCTGACAGCATCCATCAGTTATTGGCCAGTCATTTAACAGGCATCCACATGTGTGTGCCAAACGGACCACATATATCAGGCACATGTACACATTATGCAAACATCTGTGTGCGGGAGAGGTATGATGCCTACAGAGAAGATATAGTGCAGCAGGTTTGCATTGCTGTCTGTCATTGTGTCACACTGGTGTTGCTGGACTGTCCCCATATAGTTGTAATAACACGCATCTATTTGTCTGACAGTGGCTGTATAACATGGTAGTGGGACTTTTCCCACAGGGTCATACCACAGTAGATGGCATTGATGGGTGTGGAGACATACATCAGACTCTGTCACTGCATGCAGGAACATAACCAGTATTGTTACTATGCTGGTGATAGATGCACACATAGTGTGTTGACAGACTGCGGGGTATGGCATGGGAGATAGCAGTGGCTAGTGCAGACCATTTTGGTTCTGCAGGGTCTGTTGATAGTGGATGTCCATGTATCTGGTCCTGCGATGTGTTCCCCTCTTGTTGTCTTTCAGGAAAGATGTGTAGAAGGAGGCAGCCACCATTTTCAGCCACTGAAAATAATGTTATCCTGGATGGCCTCAGACTGCATAATAACATTCTGCTTTCCAGGGGTTGCCAGCATCATGAACAATGTGCAGCACTGTGGGCTGACCTTGTCATGGCAGTCGACCATATAGGCTAACAGGACAGGACCTTTGCGCAGGTCCATCACTGGGCCACAGATATGGTCAATGCTGCACAACAAAGGGCCTCTGTGGCCAAGGACTGTGCTGCCAGTGGTGAAGGGCCTATAGCAGAACAACCACTGTCAGCCACAGAGAAATTCCTGGTAAACCTGGGAACAACCACCAGCTCACAAGCATCCATCAGGCCATACATCATGGAGGTGGGTGCCAAGGCATGTTCAGGTACGCTTCTTGTGTTCTTCACTATAATACTGTATCAGTCATTGTGGCAGCCTCTGCATACCAGTAGATGGGTGTCAGGTCTATCTGGGGGGAGGGAGTTTGGTTTTAATGCACAGTTGTGCACACATACTCAGAATGTCAGCAATGTAGGCAGTATCACATTAGCTACTGTACATACTGTACATGTGGATATATGTACATATTACATTGTAACAATGCCACATTTGGTATTGCTCACAATACCTGTCCCTCACATTTCCATAGATCCGTCAGGTGTGGCCGGAGTCCAAGGTCCTTTACATGGTAAGTGTGATACTCTTGTTTTACGGATGATATATACCCTAAGAATACTATGGGCTGCCAGTTTGACCTAGGCTCAACTGTTATGCTTAGCCAGAGTAGACTAAGTTGTATGTTCAAAAGTGGATCAGTTAACTGGAGTGCATTGACTGGGTAATTACAGTCATGTATTTGCAGGAACATTAACACATTTGCACTTAATTTTATGAAGGACTATGCAGCCTGCTATACAGGACACAATCATTCACAGATGCCTGTTCATACACAACATGGAGATGGTACATACCTGAGGCAGTGATACTATAACTGACATAGTATGGTCACAAAGGGTGTACTATGATTTAGTGGAAGTTGTATCAGATACACTGACATATTGCTTATCTCACAGGTATAATGTACTGGCAACATTAACCAGACGTGGCTGCAGTGCATGTTATAAAGGGCCTGTCTTATATGTGTATGTTGTGTATTTTTGTGTTGTGCATGGGATCAGAAATAAGATGTGTGATGTGTAATGCAGTTGTGGCTCCTCATGTGTATGTGTCTATGTGGCTTACCATATAAAATAGTGCAGGTAGTAATGTACTTATCATGTCTTCCTCCTCACAGGTGAACATGGCAGTTGAAGTCTGTCTTCCTCACAACCTGATGTCAGTGCCTCATCACATTTTGATGATAATGGTGGCCATGGGTTGACATCCCACTTCCTCCCCCATTGTCCCCACACACAGTCAGTATGCCCACACATACCCAGTTGCCTGAGGCCACAGATGTAGAATAGTCAGAGTGTGGTGACATTGAACAGAACAGTGTGGCAAATATGGCATCAGTGAGTGTAGACACTGTCCATAGCCAGGCAGATTGGTCCCACACAGGCAGATTGAAAGGCATGCTTGTAGGAGGACTGCTGCCAATCCACCACCTGTCACAGGTGTCAAATCGTTGGTCACCCACTACATGTTTCAGTCTGTCATGGAAGCACAGGCATGTTCCAAATGCAACACTAGATGGATGCTCAGGATTATGGATGCAGCAAAGTCTGATATCCGTGACTGCAATCACCACATTGGTGACGCCATGGATTGTTTCACTGATGTAGTGGACAGACAGTGGGCTGAGACAGCATCAGTGTTTCACGACATGTTGTCTCTGCTGAACCATCTGGTTGGAGTAGGGCATTGGACATGTCGACAAAGGTCAGCAGCACCATCTGCTCAGACTCCACGTGGCCATGCACAGTCATGCTCCCGAGTAGCAGTATCTCGAGCACCACAGCAGGGAGTGTGCTTTCCACACCAAGATGTGGCAGGCCATGGGCACATGATCCTAGGTGGTCTCATGTGGGACACAGGCACAGCAGTCAGCATTCACCATCCACTACTAGCACTGCATCTGACTCTGGGCATGGTGGTGCCAGTGCCACTTCTTCCAGAGCCAATTTCCTGTTTTTGTGGCCGGAGATGGGGAACTCTCCACTCTGCCATGCACGGTCCGCAGCTGTCCAACATACACATGTGTAAGGCTAGCTAGACTGTGTACATACGCACATTCTAATATCACTGTCACATGCAAGTCACCTCAGACACAAAGCACCTCTCCATGGCCCACCTAACCAACATCCTCCCTGACTCAAACACATGCTGTCAATTACTTGGCATAGCCTAGGCCTCTGGTGCCCCCACACCACACCCTGTGCATGTGATGATACCTGTGCTACATCCCAGCCACCCATGCCATCGATGTAGGGATATGCAAAGATGTGTCTGATGCACAAGGTTACTATCTTACTTTACATGTAGGTTTTGCAGTGTAGTAGGGATGTGCCATGTGAGCTGTTATGGGCATGACAGGTACTGTATGCTGGCATGTGCCATGTGTACACATCGAAGTTTGTATATTTGTTGCATGATGTTAGACAGCCGGTAGTATTTGCAGACTGACAGGTGTCTAAGATAACTGTGTATGTTTCTGTTCTAGTGGTCTGAGTGGCTGAGCTATGGAGACTTTGAAGCAATACAGTGGCACAAGATGGCATAGTAGCACAGCAGATATATGACATCAGCAAGGTATGGTTGTATACATGTGTGGCTACCTGGGTGCATATGTGTAGACCAGTGTGTCAGGGACAATGGGGGCAGTCAGGGTAATCATCCATGCATACCCTGTGACAAGCCTTGCTACCCTTCATATGTGTCACCTGGGTGTTCTTTGCATACAGATAGGTGGTGGCTGATAACATTTATGCCTAGGTAAATGCAAGCTATTTAGGACCAGCAGCTAGTCACAAGGCAGTAAAATGCATGACCACTGTACACCCATATGGCCATATGTGTACTGCTGCATGTGAATATATTTTCACACACACAAACACATACACACACACACACACACACACACACACACACACACACACACACACACACACACACACACAGACACACAGTTTCTTTGGGTGAGATTAGAACCCCTACCTATCTAGTAGGATACACTATAGCAATATGTACTTATGCCATGCACCATCAAGCTTATCTGTTATTAAACAGTCAGCCAGTGCTGTTAAGATGGATGACATTGGCAGGCTTTTAAAGGAGGCCAATGGGGAGGTTGACAGGTAGTCACAGGGACATTGCACAGAAATAGGCAATATATTGTTGCAAGGGGATTTATTTAGATACACACACAGAGTTGTCTGTTGTGAAGTTAAAATGCCTACCTATCTAGTAGTCTACACTATAGCACTACGTATATATATATCACATGCACCACGGAGCTTATCTGTTATTAGGTTGTCAGCCAGTGCTGCTAAGGTGGATGACATTGGCAGGCCTTGTAAAGGAGGCCAATGGGAAGGTTGACAGGTAGCCACAGGGCTTTAAAATGTATAACCATTGTACAAACATAGGCAATACAGGCATGCATACATTGCTGCAAGGGGATATATTTCTACACATACACACACACACACACACACACACACACACACACACACACACACACACACAGTTGCCTACTGAGAGAGTAGAACCCCTACCTACCTACTATTACACACTCAGTACTTATTGCATGCACCACCGGTTATACCTGTTGTACATCTGGATGCTTGTAGACAGCGCAAAGTGGCCTTGTATTACTCAGCATGTGTGGCCTTCTGAGTGCCCCTGCTTGATGCTGTTATTCTATCTAGTGTCCTAGCAGTGGGGTATCTGTTATACCCCTGTTGTGTGTGTACAAGTACCAGTTTTGTCATGTCTGGTTGGTTGCAGTTTTCTAGATGGACAATTTTCCAGTGACAGTATGGCCAGTACAAGTCCTGCATTGAAGACATTGCACATTACAACACCTGTTCACCCATTGTCTGTCTGCAGGGTGACATTCCACAGGCACAGGATTCTGTGGTTGGGTGGATTCTGTCATGATGCGGGCTTGTTCTGCTACCATCAGACAACTGCTATGTGTGTCGGTGCAGATAACCCCAGCATTCTGCATGTAAGTGTGGACATTTGTATATCCCCACACACAAAGGTGCTTCAACAAAGTATTAGTTTAAGGGTGTGCACACACAACAAAGTATTAGTTTAAGGGTGTGCACACTTATGCAACCAGCGTATTGTATGTTTTTTTATTTTTTATATTTTTCCCCTAACATATTTGTTTGTTTTTCAATTGAATTGTATGGGTTATAGGTCACATTAAAGTTTGGAAATTTTTTTTTAAATTATTTATTGTTGTCTCATTTTTTATATCACAAAAACCTGGCATTTTAACAGTGGTGTGTAAAATGTTTATGCCCACTGTAATGTTGATATATATATATATATATATATATATATATATATATATATATATATATATATATATATATATATATATATATATATATATATATATATATATATATATATATATATATATATATATATATATATATATATATATATATATATATATATATATATATATATACACCAGAGATGTAACTGTAGCTGTCAGTATGTGTTATGTGACTGGGTCTAAATCACTCTACACATTTATGTAGCCCTCTCTCTCTCTCTCTATATATATATATATATATATATATATATATATATATATATATATATATATATATATATATATATATATATCTATATATATGTGTGTGTGTGTGTATGTGTGTGTGTGTGTGTGTGTGTGTGTGTGCCACATGCTGATAGATAAGGTTATCATGTGTAAAAGGGCTGGGGAGAGACAGATACATATATATATATATATAGCTGTCTGTATGCACAGACATCTTTTCACATATCAGTTCCTTAGGTAGATGAGGCATCAGACATGGCCTCAAGTTAGCTAAGTGTAGAAGCATGTCCAGTGTAACTATCAGTACTTACAAGGTGACTCCAGGCCAGACCTACCTGTACTTCTGTCCGGGATTTTGTGTGCTGCAGCCACTTGACTGCTCCACCTGCTTCAGCACTCCAGCACCTCCATGATATTTTGTCCAAGGCATACCCCGGTTGTGTGCCGACCATAATATATGTCTCATAACTTTCAACTGTACAAATTGTAATAGAATGCATCGTATTGTATAGAATGTATGTATTGTATTGTTTTGCATCATATGTATGTTATGCTGTACAAAGCATTGTGATTTTCAGGTGCATTATTGGCAAAGCATTATAGACTTACATTATGAAATCCTGACAGACATTTGAATTACTAACTCCATAGATGCCAGGGAACCCATGCTAATGCACATCCTGTTATTTTCTGAACTATCTACATTTGTCTGGCCAGCAGTTAATCCGTTCCCTTATATTTGGGCTTTTGTCCCAACACTGCTGATGGATTTGTCTAAATTTCCTGCTCTAAGCAGTTGTAGGTATGATGTCACTGGAGTACAGGATATAACACCACACACAGGGTGACAGTCTACATACCTCTCACTCCACATGTTTTTGCAGGATGTCCAGCATTCCGGCCATATGCCTGCTCTGTTCCTCATACAGTTGTGTTTTTCCAGTAATATACTACTAAATGGAGCCCAATGAATTGTTGTAAGTACTGACACAGTTATTTGATGGCCTTTACATCCTGCTGCCAATCTGATCAGTTGCATCCTGCTGTTATATTAGCCACTTGCTATTAACCCAGAGCATGTATAATGTCTGTGCATTTTGCCCTCTGTCCCCCACTGTCTCTGGCTTTGTCGAGCTTTCTTGCCATAACAAATTATGGCATATTGACAGACTGTGGGACTCCTAACATATGAGTACCTTGGGCAGCCAGCTTTGAACCATCAACACCATCAACCATGCTAATGTACTTAGCCCAGTGAACCACACTAGGCACCAGAATGTGGGGCCTAAGTCCTCACACTGTCAAAAGCAGACCAACATACACCGTGACCACTGCATTTTATGTAAAAAAGAATGTGTCAGTCCCTAGGACTCCAGGATGTCAGTGCATGTGCTATGCATTGCCTCTTTGCCAAGGCCAGGGCATACTGGGCATGCCTATGTCTGCCTACAGGGACAGCATCAGGGGTTCCTTCTCCGAGTTCCCCTGTGGGTGTGGCTGTGGAGACCTAAGCACTGGTGGAGGGCTGTGTGTCCCTTCCATGTAATGATTCTGTTTGCAGCTGTTTCCTCAGGTATTATTGTGGAGCATGGCACATACTGTGAACATCTGTGCACATGTGGCTGGAGATTACTCTAGGGCTCCACCAGATATACCGAGGCACCGGAACCTTGACTTCAGCAGACCAAACCCATACTCTATGACATTCTTAGTTTGTGAATGTGCCTCATTATGGTGTTCTTCTGTGGGTGTGTGTGTGTGTGTGTGTGCATTTCTGATGGGTGTCATCGTCCACGGTCCTAGTGCATTTCCAGCATCCCCCAGTAGATGCCCATACAAGATGTGCCCCCTAGCAAACATCTGGTACAGCTGTGATGCATACCAGATATGGGAGTTGTAATAACTGCCAGGGCTGTCATCACACATATTCATGATAATGCCCTAGGCATTGCACACAACCTGGCAGTTGATGGAGTGATACCCCTTGTGGTTGATATTCACTCTACCCTCCTCACCAAGTGGTACTTTGATGTGTACATGAGTGCAGTCTATGGTACCCAGTACCTCAGGGTAGCATGCTACATGGTAGAAGAGATGCATACAGCTGGCTCTCTCCTCAAGGGTGCGGGGTAAATAAATGTGGCCATTGGCATGTGGTAGCATGGTATCCAGGAACTGGTGTAGTACCCTGGATGCTGATGCCTGTTACACCCCCATCATGTCCCTGTTGGTCATTTGAAAGTACCTGTAGCTAGTATCCTAAGGGCTACACATACTTTTGTTTCCAGTGGGATGGGTTCTCCTCTGTTGGCTCTGGGTCTGAGTTGAGGGTGGCAGAGCTCAGGGAGTTCTTGTAGTATGTTTCTCTTCACCCTATAGCACTCTACCATCCCCAGCTCATGTCACTCCTGGAAGGTCACCCTGGGCCTGAACACTCTTCTCCTTCTCAGTCTAGGCCTATTGTAAGCAGCAGCATCAGCACTGACCTCAGCATCTAGCACATACAGATGTAGCAGACCTGCAGCAGCCCCTAGCATTCTCTCAGTTAAAATTCCCAAGTCTGTATTCCAATGGTGCGGAGTATGGGAGAAAAATCAGATTGTAGGGTGTATGCATACTTTATAGTGCTCTGCTACAGATGCAGCCTCTGTGATTGGCTAACTATGATACGTTCCACCTGCCAAGTACATCATTGAGGGGTTTTAAGGGCCCAGTTTAAGTGGGACAGGGTCTTCAGTAATTTATACATGATTGGGTTTTCCAGGCAATTTTCTTTATTTTTTTAAACAGCCTGTCCTGCTAAGCACTGTGGCGAGGTGTGAAAACCCACACCACAGATTTAAACAATGTTCAGTAGTTAATAGACACACCCCCATGAACAGGCACACTCAGCACAGCTCAAACCAGCTAAAACACACTCCCTGAAGCTAAACAAAGCTTAGAAACACTGGACACCCCCCCCCCCTTTAACTGAGAGGAACACTGAACAAACTGGCGCCTCCGAGCTCTAATGTAATGTGCTTAAACAGATAGTGACACACCCCCTTTTCATGTCAGCTAGCTCTCCTGTGGACACCAACACTGTTCTGCAGCTACATTAATTTTATCTGCGGACACGGTAACCCATTTTTGCTATTCAGTAAATCCAGATTATTTACATAGAGAGGGTCTGCTTCCTTAGCAACCACAGAAATCTGCCATTGTACATACTCCATGCAAGGCCCTATAATACATTATTCTCACATTTTTTTTTATTTTTACACTCTTCAGTATTTTTTTTTTTTTTGCATAATGGCATGTTTATGCACTATTGTGTGCCACGCAAACATAACATAGGTATTAAAAAAAAATTATATTACATTAGTTTTCATTACTGTTTGGGCAAACAGCACACAGTTTTGCACATATCTGTGCTTGCTATAATAGTTCTGACCTTCTAACTTGGCTTTTAGAGCCCCTGTTCATGTTTTAATTTCTTGTACACAGACATTTTCCGTTTACACTTCCGACACCAACTACAGTCTACAGGACTACTTATCTGCTTGCTTGATCACTCCAGCACCCTCATTTGCATGCAATTCACCTGCTTATGAGGTGATTTGCATGCCACTGACACTTCCATGTTGGTATGCTCACGCATGCCCCTTAGCTCTATTTACTCGCTCGCACAGCTGCTTACTTTCATGTAAACTCCATGCTATTATGCCTACATGTAAAAATAATCCATTTAGGCTTCATTTGCTGTCTAAAGTAATGGTGTATGAATAATTTCTCTACATTACTTCATGGTGACAGATTGGTATGAAGAATAAAATGTCTGCCATTTTTAACAGACAAATGTATATAATGCCCTGATTTTGAAGTATCATCATATGCGACAAATATCTAGAAGAGCACATTTATGTATATTCATTTTCCCTCAGTTTCTTAATTACATAGCAAGTTTGTTGTTAGCTGTATGCCAAAAAGTAATGAATCTGTGAGTCAGAGGAATTAAACTCAGAAAATAGTGAAAAAGTTTATCCACATTTAGTAGTGTAAGCCAAGTGATACAAACGTAATTTTCAATTAATACAGATTGATTTTACTTCCATGGTCTGGTACATTTTAGAGGGTGACCACAGTGGTGCAGTAGTTAGCGTTGCCACCTAACAGCAAGAGGCTCTCCAGTTCGATCCTCGGCTGGGGTGCTTTCTGTCCGGAGTCTGCATGTCCTCCCTGTGGTTGCATGCATTTGCTCTGGTTTCCTCGCAAAGACATGCTGTAGGTGGATTGGACACTCCAAATTGGCCCTAGGCATGAGTGTGTGCCTTTTCTGGAAGGTTGGGTGCCAGGCTGGCAACTCAACACTGTAAAACTCCACTGCCAATCATGAGCAGACAGGTGATCTGCTGTGGTGACCTTTAACTGGGAAAAGCCCAAAGGAAAAAAAGGTCTGGTACATTTTAGAGATAAAAGTTAATGTATACTCCATTCTATTTCATAATATTTCAAAGCTATCCATATGTTGCATGTCTTTGATTAGGGCATAAGGACAGTGTGCTAGGAACCTTTCTTGAAACTTGTTTTGTCACTTTCCTTTCTCATTACAGTATGCAGTATAACTAGCTTAAAGTTTTCAGAATTAAGAGAAAACATATATTTCTATATTTATCTATCTATTTACCCACACACACACACACACACACACACACACACACACACACACACACACACACACGTTCATGCTCATACACACATCTGACATTCCATAAAAAATACAGACCATTGATCCTGCAATAATTGAATTCTAATGGTTGAAGACATTAAAGATCAAACCACAAATGATCAAAAGAGTAATAAAATGCATAGTTTTTCAAGGGGCAAACCCCTTCAATCACCCACATCATCTGCTAATTATAAATACAAACTCTGAGATCGCACTACAGTGGGGAAAGGGCATATTCCTCAATACTCACTGCTGTTCTGCAATCTTGTAGTGAAAAGTCAGTACATTTTGAGCAGATGATTTTTGATCAGCTGTACTGGCTCTGGCTCTTTAACATGATGAATGGATCTAGTTAACAAAAGTTTATGCATATCTATCTATCTATCTATCTATCTATCTATCTATCTATCTATCTATCTATCTATCTATCTATCTATCTATTTCTACAGATATATATTTGCACATATATGTATGCATATAAACACTTCTAATTGGGATCAGTGTATAATGGATTGACTCAGTACTGCAGCCAAGAGTAACTGAGCTAAGTTACTCAGTACTGCAACCAGCAGCAGTTGGACTAAGTTACGTTTATCTGTTTCATTAATCTTTTTTGCTTAATATGGAGTACACATCTGTTACTGCGCTGGTTTTTAACTGTTCTTGTGGTCTTGCTGGAAATTAATTTTATTGAATTTTTTTCTCTAGTCACAGAAAAGAAGGCCAGTGTAGTTTTCAGACCATTGATTAATATTTGGGACAATAAAATGCCTTGCTGTTAACTGGTGTGCTTTATTGATGTGTTTCATTAGGTGCTAAATTATGAAAGTCCTTAGTATTAAGGGACACCCCCTGCCCCCCCACACACACACACACACACATGCACACACACATGCGCACACACACACACACACACACACACACACACACACACACACACACACACACACACACACACACACACACACATACACACACACACTGTATGCCAGTAGGCATAATTTGGCAGAAATTGAGACTTGCTATAGGCACATCCTGTGCTAACAGTTATTCCAACATAGTGATGGCTAGATGGGAGGAGGAGTATATCTTCAATTATGTTAATCCTTGGAAGAAGAACATTGATTATTATGGTGAGTCTTGGATGACATATTCCTTCTGTGAAAGAGTGATGTGGCAGAATTATTCAGCTTTGTTGATTATTTGAGCAATACAACATCATTTTTGGAGTTTTAAGAGTGTATGTTCATGAGACAAAATGTTTGGCTGTCACACTGCTATTGAATGTTGAAGGGAAGTTAAGCACCAAGATACATAGGAAGGATTATTGGAGGAATAATCTCCTACACAGAACAAGTATGCACCCCTGACACATATACTCACATATTATAAGGGGCAGCTACTTAGCACATCTAGGTTGTGCACTGATGATCGAGTGGAGAAAGATGAAGCAGATCAATTAATGAATTGATTTCGAGCACATGGATATAAAGGAAACAAATACAAGAGGGTTATCTAGTAACTAGAAGTTTAAGAAGGACAAAAGGGAAATCATATTTTTCAGATGTTAGAAGTGACAATGTGGTACTATGGACACAACCATATAAGGAAAGGAATATAGTTAAACCTATGAGGTGCTTACTCACCTACAACAGTGATACGCAACAAGTATGTGAAACAGTAAAGAAGAACTGGTGAGTTTTGAAGATGGATGAAGGTATAAAAAACATTGCTGGTGAGACCCCGAGTTTCAGCTTTAACAACAAACAGAATTTGAAGAGCATATTATGTTATGAGGATGAATTAAGTCATGGGGCCAGATATTGCAAGGAAGGGGTATTTCCTTGCAAGTAGTGCAAGGCATGTCCCTTTATTAATAACAGCAACAGTTTTATATATCCTACTATGTCCAAAGTCTGCAAGTTATATGATACGCAGACTGCAACATGCTGGATTTTATATAGACAAGATCAACAGCCCTGATAAGGAAAGGATCTTCTGCCACCTGAGTTATATTAGGCTTAGTAGTGAGAGTAATGTCTCATCGCAGCATATAAAGAAGAACTCTGGACATATATTTTCTTTTTTAGCATTGGATTTGGTTCATGACACAGTGAAAGGAGGGGACTTGTGTAATAAGATGGAAATAAGGGAGACAAAGTGGATAATTAATCTGCAAGTGGATAAGCTGTCTGGCTTGAATGGAGTAGTTTCCTTCAAATCTCTTTTGAAGGGGCAGAGGTTTCCTATGTGAACATTAATTGATTAAGACTTTTTTTTATCAATGGATGTTTTTAATGGATAGGAATTAAAGATCTGATGAAGGTTTAATGCAGAAAGCACTCATTCTTTGTTGATTTCTTTATATGTTATCATTTGTTTCATTGTGTTGTTTTATTTTTAATAAATCCTTCTCTATGTTGCAGCAGCTTTTTGCTCTTATCTCAAAACTGGTAACAATGATTTCTGGTTAACCAAATCTGTTGATAACTGCAAGCTGAATGTAGTTGTTAAGACTCCTGATGATATACTTACCATTCAAAATGAAAAAGGTCTTAAACTAAATGCCAAAAAATACGTTATTATCTCCTTTGGGAAACAGCAATATGCTCCAGCCTACTGCATTGGTAACACCATTCATCAAGCAAGACAGTAATTAGACAGCTGGGCACATGGGTTCACAGCTCCTTTTCTTTCAATCACCATGTATTGATTAGAGTTAGAAAACCATTCCATATTTAGTAACTTATTGCCTGTCTTCTAAAACGAAGGATGTCATTGTTCCATTATGTTATACCCTAGTCATAGCTGATTTGGAATACTATGTACCCTTTGACATGTATCTAGCTAGACAAGTTTAAAAAATTAAAAAAAAAAAAAAAAAAAAAAACAGAGGTTCCTATCCAAAAGGATCCCTGGTCTTAAATATATTAGCTACCAGGAGAGATTGTAATCATTGCCATGTGCTGTATAGCCTCCTGAGTGGTGATCTCTACCTTGGCTGTTTCCTTAGAGATCCTGTTAACCTTGTCATACTTTTTCTTTATAAGCCAAATAGAGTTGCCAATATTAAAAGCAAACTGCCCATGGAAACCAATGCATGGGCCTTTCTCTACATGCCTATTAAAGACTGAGTATGCACTATTTTAAATTATCCTGAGTGAGCTAGGGATTGCACTGCTTCAGTCTCTCATGTGGTCTGAAACACTGATGGAGGCTTTTTATTTTCTTCTGTTTATGAATTTAGGAATTTGGTATTCTTAAAATGTCAAGTAACTACTGCGGTGGTGGTGCTGCGGTAGCGTTGTCGCCTCAAAGTTAGACGTTGCTCGTTCAATTCTCAGTTAGAGCGTCTTCTGTGTGATGACATGCGTGAATAGGCATTCCTTCGTTGAAGGTTGTGCTTTAGGCCCGGCAAGCCAGCACGTAAAACTCTACTGCCAATCATTAGCAGACCGGAGTTCCGCTGTGGCGACCCCTAACCGGGAAAAGCCGAAAGACACAAAGAAATGTCAAGTAGCTATGAAATAAAGATGCTCAAACCTTTGGATTCTTTTTGATTACATAAAGCTTCAAAAAGAATCCAGATGTCCTCCCACTCTAGGGATCTGTCCTTGTGGAACCACAAGTGTACTATAGTATTTGTCCACTAGGTGGCATCCTCTCCTCATAATTCCTGTTTCATGACTTCTTTATTTTCACTATCTCTTAATTACTTATTTATTTGGATATCTGCTTTGATCTATAATTAACTTTATTCTACTCCCCTCTCTCAACTCTAGGCCCACCCCATCCCACCTAAACCCTATCCCCTGGACTTAGCTTCAGCTACTAGTGCTCCACAGATTGGTTCTTGTTCACCCTTAGCCTTCCCTTGGGTCTACCTGCTTCGTTCGCACTGCAGGCTCACTCCGCTCCCCTACCCTGCCCCTAAAAATGTTAACCATGACACTATAAATTTGATAGAAACCTTGCTTGAAATTGTTTTGTCGAACAATTTTTTCATGTTTGAAGATAGATATTATCTACAAACTTCAGGTGTTGCTATGGGCTCACCTTGTGGCGGTTCATTTGCCAATGCGGTACTAGCACATTGGGAGTCCACCTATCTGTTCAAGGAAGATCTTTTTTCTAAATATGTTTCCTGGTATACCAGATACCAGGATGACATTTTTTGCATTTGGGAGGGTGACAGAGAGTTGATCCCAACTTTCATCGACACATTAACAAACTCGACAGAATTTCTGGAATTTACATATAATGTCGATGAGGCAGAGATCAACTATTTAGACATAGCATTGATCAAAGACAGAGTAAACCAAAGGTTTAAAAGTAGAATTTTTAGGAAGGCAACATATTCAAATGCCTTCCTACATTTTTCGAGTAATCACCCTTATCACCAAAAGAAATCTGTCATTAAGGGACAGATGGTTCGAGCAGCCCGAATGGTTAGTGATCCTTCTGATTTTGCTGCTGAGTGTAGTAAACTTACTGACATGTTTATAACAAGAGGCTATCCTCAGTCTCTAATTTCATGTGTGGTTACGGAAGTAACAAATAAAAGAGAGTTAGGATACTTTTTTCCTTTACTCTCTGGTCGTAGTACTACGAGTTTAGATCATATTAACAACATCACAACATCCGATGGTAGTATAATACCTACGGATATTAGTGAAAAGGAGAAGTTTAACATCAGTTTTTTGCAAACTTATTGTTTTGATTCAGCCAAAATTAGAGAAGTTGTCAATAAAATTGGCAAATCATTCAAGAGGATAGATCACTTTCCACTCTCTTAGGTGACCGCCCTAGGATTACATACAGAAGAGGGAGAAACCTGAAAAGCATTTTTGAGAGCAAATTAATTTCAAGGTCTAATAGACCTCGGGGTATGTACAGGTGCGGAACATGTTCCCAATGCAAATTCATCAGAGTAGCCACAGTATGCACTATTAATGGTAAGGACATCAAATGTGCAGGTCATTACACATGTGAATCTAAAGCAATTGTATATGTAGCACTGTGTAATCTATGTAAAGCTTTCTACATTGGGAAAACCGAGAGAAAGTTAAAAATAGAATTTACTTAACACCAGTATGCTATTTCGAAAGCAGATGTTAACAACGCCCTTTCCAGACATTGTTTGGAATTTCCAGGGCATTCCTTCCATTTCTTTGTTTTACAACAAAGAGAAATGGATGTAAGAGGTGGCCCATGGCAAATCCTTTTGGAAATAGATGAACTGCTATGGCAGATTAGAACGAGAGCCCATGTTTTCCCAGGTATTAACGAAAGTTTATCTATAAAATGTGTCCTGAAATGGTTATCCTATAATAGGTAAACAGGGGAGAACTTTGTAAAACAGGACATTTTTGCTTTTAGAATATTCATTCATACATGACTGTATACTGGCAGAATACATTGAAGTATGAGGCAGAGCATATCAACTATTTTATTTACAGATAATCATTATTTGTATAGAAAGCTTATTTTTAAGCAAGTGAGCACGTAATTTATCAGCCATATTTCAAATTGCTATATATACACGTGTTTACTGGTTAGAATTTAACATGATGAATAAGTTTCAATTGAATCTAGTTTTTTGTTAATTTTATTAGTTTTATATCTAATTCTATGTTGATTATTTTAAGTTGGAATAATCAATTTATAACTTTAGTATAAACATACATATTTTTATTTAAGGACAATCTTTATAATTCAGTAGCTGTTGTTTGCACTAATTCATATAAACACTAGTTTCCATTCTATATATATATATATATATATATATATATATAAAACTCTTATTGCAGTACTGTCTAGTTTTTTAATGATGTATAGAATAGTTTTTTAATGAAATACATGTAATTTACAAGTTAGTAATTTTTAGGCTAAAAATGATGGCTTTTTAAGGTAGTCATGTTTTTTTGATCTAGTAATAATGCATTCTAACTTGATTGGTTAATGAATTTAATTATGATGTATAAAACATTCTCTTTGTAACCCAGTTGTTGTCTGAAGAAGGCGGGTTATTCGAACTTGCCGAAAGCGCTTACGTGAATTTGGTTTTACTTGTCGAGCATTAAAGCTGTGTTCCAGCTCTCCTATTGTGTGCAGTCCGCTCATTTTCAGTTAAAAGTTTGTTTTTTGGTTGCAATTTTGTCCTTTGGGAAACAGCAATATGCTCCAGCCTACTGCATTGGTAACACCATTCATCAAGCAAGACAGTAATTAGACAGCTGGGCACATGGGTTCACAGCTCCTTTTCTTTCAATCACCATGTATTGATTAGAGTTAGAAAACCATTCCATATTTAGTAACTTATTGCCTGTCTTCTAAAACGAAGGATGTCATTGTTCCATTATGTTATACCCTAGTCATAGCTGATTTGGAATACTATGTACCCTTTGACATGTATCTAGCTAGACAAGTTTAAAAATTAAAAAAAAAAAAAAACAGAGGTTCCTATCCAAAAGGATCCCTGGTCTTAAATATATTAGCTACCAGGAGAGATTGTAATCATTGCCATGTGCTGTATAGCCTCCTGAGTGGTGATCTCTACCTTGGCTGTTTCCTTAGAGATCCTGTTAACCTTGTCATACTTTTTCTTTATAAGCCAAATAGAGTTGCCAATATTAAAAGCAAACTGCCCATGGAAACCAGTGCATGGGCCTTTCTCTACATGCCTATTAAAGACTGAGTATGCACTATTTTAAATTATCCTGAGTGAGCTAGGGATTGCACTGCTTCAGTCTCTCATGTGGTCTGAAACACTGATGGAGGCTTTTTATTTTCTTCTGTTTATGAATTTAGGAATTTGGTATTCTTAAAATGTCAAGTAACTACTGCGGTGGTGGTGCTGCGGTAGCGTTGTCGCCTCAAAGTTAGACGTTGCTCGTTCAATTCTCAGTTAGAGCGTCTTCTGTGTGATGACATGCGTGAATAGGCATTCCTTCGTTGAAGGTTGTGCTTTAGGCCCGGCAAGCCAGCACGTAAAACTCTACTGCCAATCATTAGCAGACCGGAGTTCCGCTGTGGCGACCCCTAACCGGGAAAAGCCGAAAGACACAAAGAAATGTCAAGTAGCTATGAAATAAAGATGCTCAAACCTTTGGATTCTTTTTGATTACATAAAGCTTCAAAAAGAATCCAGATGTCCTCCCACTCTAGGGATCTGTCCTTGTGGAACCACAAGTGTACTATAGTATTTGTCCACTAGGTGGCATCCTCTCCTCATAATTCCTGTTTCATGACTTCTTTATTTTCACTATCTCTTAATTACTTATTTATTTGGATATCTGCTTTGATCTATAATTAACTTTATTCTACTCCCCTCTCTCAACTCTAGGCCCACCCCATCCCACCTAAACCCTATCCCCTGGACTTAGCTTCAGCTACTAGTGCTCCACAGATTGGTTCTTGTTCACCCTTAGCCTTCCCTTGGGTCTACCTGCTTCGTTTGCACTGCAGGCTCACTCCGCTCCCCTACCCTGCCCCTAATTCTCACCCGCCCCCAGCACCTCTACATTTATACCCTTTAGCCACACCCATCACTCCGCCCCAACCAACTAGTAACCTCCTCCCTTCCACACCCAATTCTTACTCCTCCTCTCTTTTCACCAATACTCTTCCATACCTCCCCTCTCTGTCTCCTCCCAAAATTTATAACTCACATACCTAGTAAACTAGCCACCCACAGCATACCTTCCCTCAATATCCTATCCCACTATGCTCTCAAAAGCCATATCCTTCTGTACTCATCTAGTACTGTTCCTCAACATATCCTATATCTACTACCTGACCCTGCCAGCTAACTATAACCACACTCCATCCTTTCATACTGCTAACCATCTTAACCTACCTGTCTTACATTCACACTTCCCAATCTCGCCATGCTTATACCCCATAAAACACCATCTTTTCTTCTCTTATAAACTTATTACTCCTCACAACTATCAGAACCCTACAACAACTACCTTAAATCTAGCTAAACTCAACCCTGTCTCTAAGCAAACAAAGTACCTCCCCAACCTAATGCTATATCTGACTTCTATTCTATTATTAGGAGACATACACCCCAAACAGGCCCATCCTCATCCCCGCCAATGGATAAATCCATACTACTCACCTCCTTAAATGCCCAAAGTGTAGTTAACAAAATCCCTAATCTGCATGCCTGGCTTACATATGACAAACCAGACATTTTGTCCATCTCTGAAACTTGGTTAAAACCTCATATAAAAGATTCAGAAATAATTCCACCCAACTACTCTATAATCAGAAAAGATAGAACAAACAAAAAAGGAGGTGGAGTAGCCCTTCTATACCTATCCTCCTTAACAGTTACCCCTTACAACAAACCAACTCCCCAATTCAATAATGCAGAACTACTCCTGGCTCTGCTTCAAGTAAATAAACACAAACACATATGCATAGCCTCCCTCTTCATCCCCCCAGGCAACAATATTTCTACACTAGAAGATATCCTCTCCTGGCTTTCCAATAATATTAACAATGAAACTATACTTATGGGTGACATGAATATTAATTGGTCTGCAATACAGTCTCCCACAAGTCCACTTAACATTAATCTTTACAACTTTTCTCAACTGATCAACTCCATAACTCGGCCCTCAAAAAACCTCACCAGTGATAGTATCTTAGACTGGATATTAGTCTCCCACCCTCATTACTTCTCACACAGTGGCACCCTGCCTGATTCCCTTAGTGACAACTTGCCCACATTCACACACCAACTAACTTCACCCCTACATCTTACTCACAATTTTATTACTACTCGCTGCCAAAAAAACTTTAACCCCACTACCTTTTCCAACTCTCTAAAAGCAATCATCTGGTACACCCTAAAAACTCTACCCCTGGAACAGGCTGTCGCCCACTTTAACTCAACTTTTCTAAACTTCTTAGAACAACAAGCCCCCATAAAAACAAAATGAATAAAAACAAAACTACCCCTTGGCTAACAAAAAACACACTAGTAACTATGCACCTTAGAGATAAGACATGGTCATCATATCAGAAACATAGGACTCCCCTAGCCCATAATGAATACAAAACACTCAGAAACAAAGTAAAAAAACTTATCATCTCTGATAGACAAAATTACTTCTCCATAATCTAAAACAACAACAAAACAAACCCTCAAAAATTTTGGAAATGCATGTCTACCCTCCTCAATCCCAGCAAACCAGATAACCCGAGCCCAGACCCTAACACTCCTGACATAGACTTGGCCTCTCAGTTCAACACCTTCTTCATTGATTCTATCTCCAAACTAACCTCATCCTTTTCATCTTCAATCCCCACCATACCCCCCACTACACCCCAATCCTCCCCTACCAACTTTTCACCCCTCACCACTGCTCATCCCCCTATCTCCACTCCATCATTAACATTGTCAAATTCCCCCCCCCCACCATTCTCACTAAAACCTATACCCACATCCACCACAAAAAAACTACTGTAGAAACTAAAACCATAGTCTAATGCCCTTGATAACATTCCTTCTTACTTTCCCAGTATAGCTGCTGAAGCCATTGCCTACCCCATCAACATTTTAATCAACTGTTCCATTCAAGAAAGCTCAGTACCCCAAATCTGGAAAAAGGCTTTTGTTGTTCCATTGCACAAAGGAGGCATCAATAACAATATTACTAATTTCTGTCCCATCGCTATTCTATCTCCTATCTCTAAATTTTTAGAAAAGTGTATTCACCTACAACTCCTACCATACCTCTTAGACAATAACCTACTAACTCCAACACAACATGGTTTCAGACCAAGACACAGTACTATGACCACCCTACTCTCCTTCCTGGAAGCTATGAGCAAAGCCCGAGACACAGGACACATTGTCTCTACCCTCCTACTAGACATCTCTAAAGCCTTTGATACTGTCTTCCACAATTTATTACTAACTAAACTCTCCAAGCTTAACTTGTTACCTTCTCTTCTACTCTTCTCTGAACTGGTTCACTAGCTACTTATCCAATATATATCATGCAGTTAGATGGAAAAAAGCCACCTCCCCTTTCATCAACACCCCAACCAGTGTTCCCCAAGGATCTATACTGGGTCCCCTGCTTTTCAATATATTCATAACCGATTTCCATAACTCTATCCCTTCAACTAAAATTATCCAATATGCAGATGATTCAACTATAATCTGCTCTGCTACCTCCATCCCCACACTGCTAAAGCTTACTCAAGATGCATTCTCAACCACCGAACAGTGGATGAAAACAAATCACCTTGTACTCAATGCCTCCAAAACCAAAGTGATGGTATTCACCCTCTCTAAAGCTACCTTTTTCAATCCAAGTAATTTCACTATTACTAATCACAACAATACACCCTTAGAACTGGTATCTGAGGCCAAATTACTTGGGGTCCAAATTGATAGTCAGCTTAAATTCAATTCCCATCTTCAACTAAATATAAAAAAAACACCAAAAACTCGGCATGTTCTACAGACAGAATCATTATCTTACACCCTCCATCAAACTCACCCTATCTACCACATTTCTCATCCCATCCCTCCTCTATGGAGCCCCACTTCTAACTAACCTACAATCTTCTCTCAAAACACAACTCTCCTCTTGCTATAACAAAATTGTCAAGTTTGCTACCTCCCATACGTCCTCACACCACTGTTCAGCTCTCTACAAACTAAAATGGTTAGAACTAACCAATCACCTCACCTACATCCAACTGACTCTTGCACACAAACTCATCTTCAATCCCTCCCTCTGCCCATCCCTTTCCTCTACCTTCAAAATGCACCTCCCTAATAGAATTCTAAGATCTAACAACCAAAACTTAATTGAACTGTATAAACCAATTTGTTCCCCTGGAAAAAATCTCTTATCCTACAGTCTTGCTCATCTCTGGAACTCCTTAACCCCATCCATTCGTACCATCACAAATCACTTCTCATTCAAAAAATCCCTTCACTCACACCTAATTTCCCAGTGAGAAAGCTCCTGCTCCCACCCAACATAATCTCCTCATACTGAGAATTTTCACTTCTCCCCCCTATTCATAATGAGAATTTTTACTTACTCTCCTAAACTCATAGAACTTGTCTTGCTTGTAATAGCTTTTTCTGAATACTTAAAGGTACCTTAGTGCAAATATACCCTCTGATGGAAAAGGTTCTCTGTTTCTATATTGAAAGGTTCTATGTCAACTCATATACCTTTCTCTTGATTGTATTAAGCTACTCATCCTGAATGTATGAAAGATATATCCAGTGTAACCCACCCTAAGTTGCAAAAGCCTCTCCGTTTCTATATTGTAAATTGTTTTCAGCGATACAAGATTGTAATATTTGTATATGTTTGTACACTAGTCTATTGCATTTCCAAGTCCATAGGAATTGTATAATTGAAATTAAATACCTTATTGTAACCTTGCTAATTGTTTTTGGAACTTTTGTCCCCAGGACTCCATTGAAAACGGGTTATTTTGGTTCAACGGACTATCCTGGTAAACCAACTGCAAATAAATAAAATAAATAATAAATGTATGAGCAGCTTTATTTTTGAGTTACTTTACATTTAAGAATATAAATTTTCATAACACAGAAATGTAAAAAGATGAAAACACTCAAACAGGGCTCATCACTAAAACTAGAGAGCTCAACCTTCATCAATAAATAAAACAAGATGGAGAATTGGTTTATCAATCAAGCTTATTTATTATTTATTTATTACATTTGTTTATCAGGAAGGTCCACTGGGCCAAAACGTGCCCATTTTCAATGGAGGCCTGGGGAGAAAAGCTCCACATATATACAATACATACATTTTGAAATATACAATGTACAAATTTTGATAAAAAACACAACTAGTATTTATAACAATAGAAGCAGTAAACAGAGTTTTTTGAGAAATGAAAAGGTAATACACCTGCAAATAGATGTGACTGCTGACAGTACAAATTGTTATTGATACAGAAAGAAGCAGTGCAGCTGAGTGTAAAATATCAACTGACAATGCATTTACACCAGGGTACAGAAGTGGATTTATATGAGCCCCCTACAGATGATCAAATCCTAAAACTTCAACTTTCATATGGCTGAGACCATATGATCATTTTAAAACTTCAAATGTTCTGAAAGGAGATCTCTGTACAGCACGGAATGGGAAAATTTCCCATTTCTTCACTGTAGTGTGATCTTGGAGTTGGTATATTTAAATAGCAGGGGGTGTGGGGGTGCAGGACGGCTTGCTCCTCTTCAAAAATGTCCAGGAATATTTTTTTTTGTTTTATTTTTTTTTCATATGTTCGAACTTTTGAAATGTTGATCATATGGTCTCAGCCATATGAAAGTCAATGTTTTAAAACTTTGATTATCTGTAGTGGACCCATATATATATATATATATATATATATATATATATATATATATATATATATATACACACATATATATATATATATATAAATAAATAAATAATTTAAACAATTTCTAAATTAATTTTTAACAAAATTTGATATTTATGGACTCATTTAGTCCTGGGAATTGGTCGGCTCTAAGAAATATCTGATAATCCAGCTCCCTCACTTCTAACATGTTAGTGTACCCACTAACAATCCTAACACTGTCTATTTGCTCAAGCACTGTGAAATGAAATTTCTTAAAGTAGGAAGTAAAATTTACTTTCTGATGAAGTTCCACTGAATGAAAATAGAGGAACGAAAGCACTAAACATTGATCAAGTTTGGTGTGCCTTTTTGCTGACAGTATTCCAGAGTTGCTGCATCCAATCGGTGTTGAGTTTTGTTTTTTTTTCACTGTGTTAGTGTACAAATTATTTATGTGTATATGTATATCTAATTGCTCGCATGCAAGTGCATATATATACACACATATATATATATATATATATATATATATATATATATATATATATATATATATATATATATATATTACACAAATATACAAATGCACACCCACATAGAGACACACACACACAAATGCACACCGGCAGAATCGTTGTATCCTGGAGGAATTTATGTGCCGTTACTAATCACCATATTTTACCAGACTACCATTGTATGTACCAGTAAAGCTGCATATGTTGTGATGCTCCCCTCACTTTTTGCCAAGGCAGCTGTTACTCTGCACATCCTTTTCTTACTCCCCTACTAGCCCCTATTCTAAAGTATTGGTATGACGGATACAAACTTAGCATGTCACAGGACAAGAAGCATCTCACTTTGCAGTTCCAATTTTCAGTTTCAATCAGTTCAAGTAAATAATATTTCTAAATCATGTTTCTATTTTCAGATGGTGTGTTCCTGATAAAAAATGCTGAGGATATTAATTGCAGTCGTCATCATGGAGAGACTGAAACATTTGAATGTGTGGTACACACACAAAGTCTGAGGTTGCAATATCTAGCAATGATTCCCTTCTTCTGAGCTACAGAAATTTTCAAGTTTAGCATGCTTAAGTAACAGAGTCATCAAAAGTGCAGACCACTTATATCATAGGGTGCAGGAGATGAAACTCCTATGCAGAACAGCTTTATTGTAAATGCAGTGAGGGTTTTTTTTAACACACTTTTATTGAATTATCACTTGTGACAGAGGCAATTTTACATTTATACAAAAGTAATCAAACTGTATTAACAAATTAACATTATCAAACATTATACTTCACATATATTGCTATATATCATATAACCTAAGCAAAATTAGATAAATTATTTAATTCCTGCCACTCTTTTTTTTTAAACAAGAAACATCTTTATTAAAAAATCACTTATGACATAAGCAATCATACATTTATATAAATGAAAAAAAAGAACTCCGACACAATCCTAGTTGCAGACATTATACATTACATATAATCTACCTAATCATTTACAGTCAAACATTACATAGCTCATTTAAGTCCTGCCTTCTTTTAAACCTCATTGCTCCCCTAAATGGGTTCCTATTTGTTTTCCTATGTAGTTTGCTCCTTCCCTTTACTAAAGATCTCAATTCCATTTGATTTATCTCTGTTACTATATTCACTACTTCTAATATAGTTGGTTTCGACTTTGATTTCCATTTTTTAATAATTCCTTTTTCGGCAGCCACCATAATTAGACACAGCAAGGCCTTACCATGTCTAGGCAATTCTGATTCTGTATCATAGCTCAGTAAAATCACCTCCCTTGTCACTCCAATCTACCCACCCAGCATCTGTGATTGTGCATGCTACAGGGAATCCTTAAAGTCAGCCAACCCACCGCACTCCAAGAAAATATGTTCCCAAGTATCTCTCTCTTTGCCATCACACCTCCAATATTTGCTGTCTATATGAGGAAAACCTCTCTCGAGTCAACTTGAGGTATAAAAATATCTATGTAAATAATTCCAAGCAAAAATCTTAAATCTTCTAGATTCTGTTGCATATTTGGGAGACATACATATATCATCCCATTGTGTCATTGTGAATTGCTTATACATTCGCTCTTTCCAATCCTTTCTAACCTTGTTACTCTTGATACTGGCTGCATTTTTGTGGCAGTTGCACTTCGTTAATGTCTGAAGTTGCAGCTGTGTATCTCAGACTTCTGACAGGAACCTCTGATTATGCATGTCTGATGGTATCACTTAGTACTTACAGAAATGGGTGGTGGGTATAGCAACAAGTTGCTGAAATACATTTTGGCTAATTATGCTGATACTGTATAACCTGTGGCTGAACGATGAGTTCATAGAGCCACGTAAAGTGCAGCAAGATAATCCAGTAAAGTTAAGTCTTCTGATGGGATTTGCCAAACTTTAGGTACTTCAACCATGTGAAGCAGAGCATCACTGCACACCATCCAGGAATGCAGACCCGGTTCAAAACCTCGGGACTCTGTATCATCTTAAAATACACACACACACACACACACACACACACACACACACACACACACACACACACACACACACACACACACACACACACACACACACACACACACACACACACACACACACACACACACACACACACACACAGCTTTGAGTGATCTGAGTCAGTCAGCCCTCACAGATCACTGGCACTTTAATCTTTCGAGTCATTTAATACCAAGTAGTTGAGGATGCAGCACCCTATAACCTTAGATTCCTCAGCATCTTCTGAAAATCAAGTTTAAAGGCATTAGCCAAACAAATGTAAATATCTTGTAAAGAAGAAATGCATTTAAAATACATAAATAATATGTTTAGCACAATGTCTTCTTTACAATTATAACAGCTCACTTAAATGCTATAATATATATTAAAATACGAAATTATATTCTTCCCTAAATATTCTCAAATAATTTTCCATATCTTTGAAATTAGAAAAACCAGATCTATAGTATTATCAGAAATTTAGTTTAGTCAGACTTGTGCTTTCACATGATGGCAAACAATTCCTTCCTGAATGTTTATTTATGCACATACTTACAGAGCTATGAAATTTACCTATCTGCATAATAATTAACATAAATAACACTCAATCAAGCTGCACAACCTCCAGTACAAGTATCAATGCAATTCTCAGTATGATCTAATGTTTCACCTAAAATCATACAATACTTTGTAAATCCCTTGGTTTTGGGAATATTAATGCATTTTGGAAACACTGTATACAATCATATAATAGAAGTTCTGTCATGGTGCATTATACAGAGAAAGTTCCAGGGCATTTTTCTGCTTCCTGCCTTAACTGTGCCTCTCAGTAGTACATAACTCACTCACATATTTTTATTTATTTATTGGCACTTGTTTACTGGGATAGTCCACTGGGCCATGAAGAGCCCATTTTCAGATGATGCTTGGAGAGAAAAGCTTCACAAAAGCACGAACATACAATGGTATATAACAATATGATAATTTTCACAAGGTATATGCATGTAGGTGAGTAATTAGTAATTAGATATATAGTAAAAGTAGTTGCCAGTTAGGTACAACTAAACACAAACTTAAATTACAGAATAAGAGAAAATGGCTAACATTACATAAAGTTACTGCCAAAAAGTTTATTTAGGTTATCACCAGACATTTAGTAGATAATGGTCATTAAACTAGGAAGTGTGGCCGCAGTGGTGCTGTGGTTAGCATTGTCACCTCACAGCAAGAGGTTCTCTGGTTCAATCCTTGGCTAGGGTGCCTTCTGTGTGGATTCTGCATGTCCTCCCTGTGATCGCATGGGTTTCCTCCGGGTGCTCCGGTTTCCTCCCACATCCCAAAGACAGGCTCTAGGTGGACTGGGCACTGTGCCTTCTGTGAAAGGTTGGGCCCTGGGCCTGCTTGGCTGTGTGTGTGTGTGTGTGTGTGTGTGTGTGTGTGTGTGTGTGTGTGTGTGTGTGTGTGTGTGTGTGTGTGTGTGTGTGTCTTCTGTGGAAGGTTTGGCGCTGGGCTGACAACTCAACACCATAAAACTCTACTGCCAATCATGAGCAGACAGGTGATCTGCTGTGGCAACCCCTATCTGACAAAAGCCGAAAGAAGAAGAAGGTCATTAAAATAGGAAACTGAAATAGGCATTTACTGATATCATCCTTGTCTGTGCTGCCACTGTGCTGAGCAGCAGAGACAAGATATTAACACCATACTGGTCACTGGCTTCCTATTATTGACAGCATGGGTATGTGAACAATCACAAAAATATTAATGCAGATATGAAAATATGAATAACAAATGGCAAATAATGCTTAACACCCCACAGCAGTTTACCATATATTAACAATGCTTGTGCTATTTTGTTTCTTACATCTTGCCCTTTTATATGTTGCCTATTATTAATTAGGCATTTAGTTAAGGAAATCAACACCTAAAATATCACAGTACCTTAAGGAGCTATGTGTGTTAAATGGAAAAATCAAAAGGCACTATAGATAACAATGCATTAACAGCAGCTCTCACACTACTCTGTGATGCTGTGCTTTCTGCAGTTGTATTAATTCAACTGGGCAAATGTGCTGCAATGCAGGTCAGAAGTATGTGAGAACTGAACCAGCTCTGATGTGTAGACTAGTAACATGAATATATTCTGGGCCATCCTTTAAAGTGACATTGGGAATTGTGGAATAGAGCTTTATTTAGATAATACAAAGGGCCATTCTGGTCAGTGGTTTCCAACTGCAGACAACATCTTGGATAGTGGCCTGCATTTACTGATATCCTGGTTTATCGTCTCCATTTGCTGCTTCTGTCCTGAGCATCAGAGACAAGATATTGACACCATTCTGTTCAGTGGCTTCTTATTATTGTCAGCATGGCTACGTGAACTTTGGGATTTCTAATCACTGACCATCAGATAGGTGGTTAGCAAATAATCATTAATGATTACATGGCTAGTGATAATAATGCAGAAACAGCTCCTGTTTCCTTAAGGAAAATGTAAGCTGTTCTTGCCACGTGTTATTAATATGGACTTGGTGGCAGTACATACTTGAAGGTTTGTGAAGGATTTCCTCTGCTCACTTTAAGCTGACAGAATGCCAGTAGTTTATGATTTACTGGATTTTTCTGCTAGACCTCTTTACCAGTAGTACACCTGTTCAAAAATTAAATACTTTCACCCAGCTGAAAAATGTAAGAAATGTTTTCATCATGCATCTGATGGTAGCATAGCATAGTAAAGAAAGAGTCATGAATCATAAATCATCATTTTCATGTGTACACCTTAAGATATACATGCATGAAACAAAAAGTTTTCCACAGTGTGAGGAAGTTTTGAAACTTAGACCATAACTCCACAAACACCCTCCACACTGTTTTGTGAAACCGTTTAAATGAATAATGGTTAATTGTAAACTCAGAGCTTCTGGACTAAGAAGGGATCTGCTGTTTCCTGCCCTTATAAATTCTGTTGTGCAAATATTACCTATTTTAAAACTTCAGTGAAGGTCTTTGAGTTGTATAAATTGCACATAGTCAGATCAAGTGTTTTGTAATCATATTTAAAGTGTCATCATAAGTACTATAAACAGCTTTTACAATTTCCCATTCAAAACGTTAGGGGACTCTTATTTTATGGAGAGCATCTCACAAACTGCACATTGCAAATAAGCAGCTAGGATATAACAGCTCATATGACACACTTGCTTGGTTCATTTCATTATTTTTAATTTGCCAGAACCTTTGTAAATTTAGTCTGCAAATTAAGTAATGGCAATATTCAGTTGAATGGTTTGCTAATTGCTATATCTAGCTTCAACAAACATCTGCATCTATCTTCTCATTGCATGTTAATTGTCTCTTTGCTAGTTTATTATAATGTAGGAAACAGAATAACTATATAGTAATTCCTAATAGTGATGATACAAAAAAAAACTGCACTGATGTATTAAAATAAACATTGGCTAAGTAAACTCAGCACACTATCATAAGCATATTGTGTGAATAATTATGTAAATTAAAGTAAGATGCACTTTGAGTCAGTAACAAAGTGTCATGTTATTCAACAAGATAAATTAATAATTAAGCCATGTAGCTGATCTAGTCTGAATAATAAATAGAGCACCAAGTTCTTATCTCAGACAGATTCATAAAGTCTGTATTTTGTTTATAGAGAAAAAAACACTTATCTCTACCATCTTTTTATCTTGATGAGAAATGCATTTCTATCCTGACCACTGAAAAATACATAGATTCTCAAGACCCTCTTGTTAGATAAGAACTAATTTTCAATATTGTGCAATAGATAGACAAGACAGAGCACAGCTAGCTAGCTAGATTATTGGATAATATAGCTATCTATATATCTATATCTATCTATCTATATATATATATATATATATATATATATATATATATATATATATATATATATATATACACACACACACACACACACACACACACACGCGCACACATGTGCACACACACACACACACACATATATATGGTTGCATTTGAGATGGGTGAAGCATGTAGTGTTATTATTGTGTGATGGAGCATTTGTGTCAACACTGGTGTGGACAAGTTCCTGTTGGTCGACAAAAGTAAGCATTTGACCAAGGAGTTTTTGTGTGACTGTGTGTGTGTGTGTGTGTGTGCGTGTGTGTGTGTGTGTGTGTGTGTGTGTGTGTGTGTGTGTGTGTGTGTTTGTGTGTATGGTGTGAGCATCTGTGTGCATGTGCATGTTTCTGCTTGTGTCTGTGTCTTGAGTGTCTGAGCTGCCTTGTGCAGTGGTAGTGTTATGGAAAAGGCTTTTTAAGGCAAGCTACACTTAAAGGTTAGGGGTAGGAGCAGGGTTAAGATTAACAAAAATTTTTAAGGTGAAGCAGGGCATAATGTTATTTGGCTGCAGCCCCTGTCATTCTAGCTTTGATTTCTCATTCAGTCTTCCCTTCTCCTCAACCACTCCTCCAGGGTACTTAAAGCTGTTAACTTGTTCAACTATTTTCCCGTCTTTCTCAGTTCTCAGCTTCTTCTGATTTCTCCCATTTGTTGTCATTATAACTGTATGATCTGTACTCAGTTTCATCCTGTGAGCCCTCCTTTCTATATTTCATTCCCCTAACCTTTGCCCATGTTCTTGTTTAGAGTCATCTTGTAACGCCACATTATCTGCATACAGCAACTTCGTTTATCTGTCCCCTCTGACCTATTTGCTAATGTAGTCCATCACCAGTAGGAACAGAAGTAAGCTCAGAGATTAACCCTGATACATGTGCACTCCCACAGGGAACCCCCTCTGTGAGTCAGAACTCTGTTCTTCCTTGTGTCATTGGGTCTTTGCATAGCCTGTAATAGTTCCACCAATGTTTCTGGAAGTTTAAACCATCACAGAATTGAAGAAATCAGCTTTCTTGGGACCTTTGTCATATACTTTCTATAAAGTTAGGAATGTTCATTTGGACTCAATCCTCACCTCTATTTTTTTCTCATCTATCTGTCCCACTGCAGTCATTGAGTTTGTTGTGCTACATTGTGATCGGACTCTGAACTGCTTTTCTCCAGTCTTACTTTCTACAACTCTGCATATTCATTTATCAATCACCCTCTCAAGAACTTTCATGCAATGTGGCAAGTGTTTGATAGCAGCAGTCCACAGTTGTGGATATCCCCTTTGTTCTTGTACACTGGCGTTAGTATACTTATTCTCTTAACATCTGTGCTACGTCATTTTTCTACATCCTGCTATGAGCATCCTGAGGTGCAATTTCACCCCTAACTATTCCAACATCTTGATGATATCTGCTGTGAGCTCATCTGTGCCTGATGCTTCCTTGAATTCATTTTTCTTAGTATTGTTATCACTTCTTCTAGAGTGGGCTCCACTTCGTCTTTTATTGTAGGCTGTATCTGGGGCAGTAAACCTTCTGTGTGGATTTTGTCAATCAGAAGCTAGTGAAAGTACACCTTCTATCTGCCTTTGATGTCCTGTGAACTGGTGAACAGGTTGTTGTTGGCATCCTTTATGAAGGGTGCCTGATGATTTATCCCTTTTATCTTTCCTCATTTGCCTTGCCACCTGATATAGGTTCTTTTTACCATCTGCTGTGCCACTTTCCAAAAACCTGGTAGAGCACCTCTGATGCCTTGTTCTTTGCTAATGTAATTGCCCTGTTAGACACTTTGTTAACTAACTGGTGTTCCTTCTTAGTCTGGTCTGTCCTTTATCTCTCCCACTTTTCCCTGCATTAGTTCATTCATTTGATGACTTTCTGTACTTCTGCATTATATCATCAGCTTACTTTATAAACCATTTTTTTCCATACCTGGCTTGGAAAACAAAACACTTTGGTCCTCACAAATGCTGTTTCATGACACTACCATTCTTCTTCAGCTCCACCTGCTTCCTTTTCTGCTTAAGGTTTTAAAGCCCTAAGTATTTCCTGGAACTTTTTTTTGGTTTCTCTCCAATCAATTTTCAGGTCTTTGTCCAAATCTCTGTTGACCTTAGAGCCTTCTCTGACCACAGCTTGTAGCTGAATTTGGAAACCAGTGGTTTATGCTGCGGGCCAACTCTTTCTCTATGGGATGAATTTGCAGTCACATATTTCACCCAAGTGCTCTCGAAGGAAATATACCTGAGCTGCATTTTGGGCAGTCTTGTATTTGATCTTTTGCTGATTCATGTGTTGGCATTAAGACATTTTCCAGACTAAAGCCTAGAATGGCCTTTTCTTCATTATTTCTGTTGCCCCATGCATGTGAACCCAGCCGTCTTCATATCCTATTCAGTTTGTCTGTCCTGATATAGGTTCATAGGTTCATAGGTTCATACTAGGCTATCTGCCCTGGGGCATTTATAAGCCTAGCCCGATTGTGTTTGGCTTACGCCACCCCTTGATTTGAGTATACTGTGCACTTTTTAAAGTTTAGTTTACTGTGGCTCTGTCTAACAGTGACACGGAAGTAATCCCCGGGACAAACCTACGATCCCCCAGCCACTCATCAAGATTCTTCTTGAAGAGAGTCAGTGAGGTGCTCTGCCTAACATGAATTGGAATTCTATTCCAGAGCGAAGGGAGCCTCTGGGTTATGAATCAGTCACTCCAGCATGTTCTATTTATTTCTGTGCTGAGGTTCAAGTCCCTCAAGCGCATGGCTCTAAGGGATTTAGATTTACTGAGGTGGAGCATGTCCATTAATTCTGGGTTGGACATAGCTTTATATGTCAGGCATAGATCACCTCGAAGTAGGCCGTATGCAACTGAGTAGAGCTGGAGTTTTTTAACCGAGCAGCATATGGCATCTGTTTGAGTCCCTTGATCCTCCTGGTGAAGTACTTTTGGGATCTTTCTAATTGCTGCAGGTGTCGGGTAAGGTACATCCCAAAGGGGGCATTGTATTCTATGATGGGCATGATGAGGGATGAATAAAGGGGCACAATTACCTCTCTTGATCTAGATGTGAATCCTTTCATGATGAGGTGAGCTATGTAGAAGGTCTTTCTAACCACTTTGGCAATGTGGTTGTCAAAGGAGAGATTGCTATCAACTTGGGTCCCCAGATCCCTAATTACTTTCTCTGTACTTAATGGGTTACTACCTATGTGGTAATTTGTGGGCACACTGTTTTTGCCAAAGGGTACGACTATACACTTTTTGGCATTTAGCTTTAGACCATGGCTCTGGCACCAGTTATCCGTCTCTGCGAGACCTTTTTGAAGGATGTTTGTGTCAGCTGGAGAGTCGATTATGGCGCCCAGTTTGCAGTCATCTGCGAACTTGGTGAGCCATAGTCCTCCCACGTTGGCCTGTACCTCAGAAAAGTAAATACAGAACAAGAGAGGTCCCAGGACAGAACCTTGTGGGATGCCACTTGTGACCAGTTTCGAGTCTGACATGGCTCCAGCAACTCTGACTCTGTGGGTTCTGTCTTTGAGCCAGTTTGCGACCCATCTTGTGACATAGGGGTTTATATTTAGGCTGGATAGCTTATCTATGTTGCCCGAGTGGAGTATTGTGTCAAATGCCTTTGCGAGGTCCAGATAGGCTGTGTGGACTACCTTCCCTTCATCTATGGCCTTGGTGACTGTTTCGAAGAAGTCGACCAGGTTCAAAAGGCAGGATCTGCCCTTGACAAAGCCAAATTGGGTAGGATCTAGTGTCTGTAGGTCCCCAATGTCTTTGTTTATGAGTTCCATGATGATCCTCTCCATAGCCTTACAGACTAGGCTAGTCAGGCTTATGGGGCGATAGTTTCCAGGGTCCGCAGAGGCGCCACCTTTGTGGAGTGGGACCACTGTTGCTGTACGCCATTCTTTGGGCACATATCCTGTAGTGAGGCTGAGATTGTACAGCAGTTTTACTTGATGGATTAGTTCTTCTTGGAGTTCATGTAGGACGCAACCCGGGATGCCATCTGGTTCCATGGAAGCAGTGTTTTTTGCTTTGGAGAGGGCGGCCTTCACCTGAGCATCAGAGATGTTTGGGAGGCTGCACTCTGCCGGGATAGATACTTGCTCTTTTGGGGTGGAGAAGTTTGCACTGAACCTGTCTGCCAGGACATTGGCAATGTCTGTGGGTTCAGTGTATTTTTTGTCACTTAGAATCAACTCAGAACAAGTCTGGGAGTTGCATCCCAGGTTCCTAACATAACTGAAAAAAGCCTTATGATTGTCTTTAGTATCCTGTGCAATTTTTCTCTCGAAACTGGCCTTGGAGGATTTTATGAGGGATCGTAACTTTTTGCTAGTACTGATCAGAGATGCCTTCCCTTTTAGGGATTTTGCTCTATCATGTAGTAGCTTCCTCCTATTATTGTACAGTTTATTTATGGCTGGGGTCCACCAGACTGGATGCCTGCCTTTGGATGATTGGGTCTTGATTTTGTTTGGGATAGCATGATCCATGCATTCCTGGAGATGTCCGTAGAATGCATTTATATAGGATTCTGCAGTTTGGGCCATAGTTTCCACTGGCCCTGGGGCCTTGAAGGATTCCACTTTGGTTTTGAGAAGTGTGAAGTTCGCTTTTGAGAAGTTTTTCACTGTGATTTTCTGGGCTGGGGGTGGGGTCGGGATGTGGATATCCAGTGAAATTAATTTATGGTCTGATCTTACCAATGAGGGATATACTTCTGGTATGGAGCATAGTCCCCATGTTGGTAATGATCAGGTCTAGTATATTTTCCACTCTTGTAGGAGTGGTGACTAAGTTGTTCCATAGCATTTGAGTTTATAAATTCCAGGAACCTTCGGGCTAAGGTGCTGGGGCTTGAGTAATGCTCCAAGTCTATATTTGGGTAGTTGAAGTCACCCAATATAATGGTGTTCGGAGAGATCTTCATGTTCTCCAATGTTTTCAGGAAAGCCGAGTGGGATTCCTGACTTTGAGAGGGTGGTCTATAGGATGCTATAAACTGAAAAGCAGTCTTGCCCACTGTCAGTTGCACATGGATGGTCTCCGATACTTCACGCAATGCCACTAACCTGGAGGTGTGGATATCCTTGATAAATATGGAAACTCCCCCTCCTTTTGTGGTTCAGTCCGGGTTTTGGGGCCAAAAAGCATGATATGAGGTATAACCTGTTAGTGCTGGGGTGCTCTCTGGAGCCTTGAACCAGGTTTCTGTCACTGCACAGATATCGATGTTCTCCATACTGAGGAGAGCTTTGAGTGCATGCATCTTGAGGTTAAGACTTCTGGTGTTTAGCAGCATTATCCTTAGTTTCTTGTTCCTTGTGCTGTCTATGGAGGTGGGTTTGACTTTTGAGCCTTGCCTTAAAAAGGCACTATGGGGGTGGCAAGAGCCTTTGCCAATATCCGAAAGCCCAGGGGTGACAGGTGCAAGCCTCACGTCCCTCATTATCAACTCTATGTGTCCATAGGTGATATACAATTTTATTATTGACCATACTGCTAAAATATGACAAATGTTCACATAAAATGCAGTAGAAATTACTGTTGGCAAGCTGCATCTCTATTCTGTAGGAAATTCTGACTACAAGCACATCTAGCCTAACAAGCTATGTGGTATAGAGTAGTGTGTAATCCGTATTTAGTATGTGTCACAGTATGCATGCCACAGGAGGATAGTACAGCCATATGGCCAACACTATTATCCCTACTTCTGTCTTATATTTTTTCACATATACCTACTTCATTTCCACACCCCTATTCTTCTACTCCACAGTTTCTTTAACTAACAGCTTGTTCTCACCTTTTTTTCCTTACTTTGTGTGTCTCTCTTATTACACCTCAAAATGCTTAATGTCCCCCTTCATTTTCTCATACTACTTTCTCTCCCTTTTATATCACATATACTCATCTCTGTCTCTCTCTCTCTTTCTCTCTCTCTCCTTTACTTTTACTTGTAAATTTGTATATATTGTTATCTTCATATTGTTGAAACCATGTTATATCGTTTTAACTGTCTGTACTACATGTTGCTTTCCTTGGGCTCTGCTGAAAATGGACTTTTATCTCATGGACAATCCTAGTAAACAAAGGGAATGAATGAATAAATATACATAAATAAATAAAAATGCTTCATGCAATTACAGTTTCCACTGGTGAAGGGTTTAGCACAGCAGGGTTATCAGAGAGGTTGATGTCAACATGGCTGATTGGTCCGATGATGATTTCAACATGGCTGATTGATGGGTTATATATTATGATATCACATGCTCAGAAGAGCGACCGACACATAATCGACCCCATGTAAGTGAAAGCTTACAACGCTGAAACCTCAGAACAGCAATTTTTTTTTCCAAGGGAAAAAAAAATGCTGTTCTGGAAAAAAAAAAAAAAAAAAAAAAAAAAACTGTAAAACATTACATAATGTGGGGGGCTTCACCCCCCCCCATGCAGCCCCCTACTTAAATATACCAACTCTGAGATCGCACTACAGTGCCAAAAAGACAATGTAAAGAAAACGGCCAAACAATTTTTTTCATGGGGAAAGAAATAGCTGAAAAACCACTTCGCTATTCTGCCTTTTCGCACTTTTCAGTTCGACAAAGACAGACTCGACAACCCGCGTCTGTGATAGCGTAATAGGGAGCCGATTGGTGTGATGATGATACAAACAATCTGGTGACATAGTTTGATGACTCACTTCACTGTTTGGAATTCTATGAGGTAAAGGGACATCCCACACCTCTCAACCCCCTAGCTCAAGAAATCTGGTCAAAGCCTAAACTAATGGTGGGGGCAGCAAGGACCCAAAATAGGGACAGATTTTAAATATTGCTCTTACAAATATAGAACGTTGCTAGAATATCAGGATTTGTGTTAGCATGCATTTTCTGAAGGTTTGAAGCCTGAAACTCAAATGTATGTCATTATTCACAGAGCAAGTCTATGATCAACACCAACTGCTGCTGTCCATGAGGAACATAGGTGCCAGCCCATAGGTAAGAGATATAGAATAGTCTGATACTGCCATAAGTCCTCGCTCTTTAATATATAATCTGACATTTTAATTAAACAATTTCGTTGTTTTCAAATTCCAGTTAAGTTTTATGGAAACAAGACAGATCCAAGAAAAATGTATAATGATTTATGTCACAATGCAGACATTGGTAATTAGCATGCAGTTTCCCAATTGATGTTAGTGAAAACCTTTGATGAAGTATATTTTCTTTTTCTTTGCAGTACTGGAAAACATTGCTTTTCCAGTTATATTTATCAAGATTTCAACAGGTTCTAGGCAAGTGTACCCTCAGTCATCCTGCCTCCTTATTCGGTCCATAGGGACATTGTTGTTATTAATTCAGGATTTCAATTTAACAGGCAAACAAGTTAGTAACAAATACTTCAGTAGTACTTATTTTATAGGGGATGTTCTTTTATACTATAAAAATAAATTAAATTATATTTCTTGTTTGCTGGAGTTTGTTAATGACTACAATACAACATTTAATTTTAAATTGCTTATTGACAAATCAAGTATGTTCCTTATTAAATATAATAATAGTATAATGCACTCACCTGTGCTATACCAATAGTATAATGCACTCACCCGTGCTATCTATCACAAACAGTTCACTGAGTGAGTCTAAATACCTAGGAGTCCCTGCAAATTTGATATTCACACATACACTCGTACACATTTTAACTTAATTCTTGACAGTATTAAAGCTGGTTTGCAAAACTAAAACTCAAATTCAGTTTGATAAGTCACCTGTTGTTAAATGAATGCATTTTCAAGGTTCTTTTATATTTGCCACAGTTCAGTATTGCATATATCACTACTCTTTTTTTTTTCAAATAAAAAGCAAGGCTATTTTAAAGTTTCTATGGAATCACAATAATCCTAGAATTAGTTTGAACAATATTTCAGATCAAAAACAGAAGGAGGCTTAAAATGATGAAATTGCTGCATTTGTGTACAATTTTGAGAATAATTCAACTAATAATAATTTTTTTGTCATTTACATATAAAGTCCAGCATTTCCCTTATTTGAGTCATGCCAATCAAATCTTTTACACACAGAGTAATTATTTCCTTTCATTTATAAGATGTCACATTTTCCTCAAAATTCCCCTCATACATCTAGCTATTGATACTTCCTATTCAACTTTTTAAAGCAACTGAGGGCCAATGTCCAAAATAGTTGCTCTCACTGTAAGTCTGCCCTGATTCTTAAAGACTTGCTCTCAGTGGAAGTGGCTAACTTTGATGTAAGGCCTATCTATAACACTGGTGTCCAGGTTCCAAAAGACCTGCTGTCGGCCTGCTCACAGTGTAAGTGGTCACTTTCACTGAGAACAAGGGGAAAATTTAATAAAGCCTACATGCTTTTTTTTTTCCATGTAGGAATCACACTGCACTGCTTGCATGAACATAAAAATTTTTAGATTCAGTAAGTGCTGCTGAGTGGTGTGTGCGCACACACCAATATGGAAACATCCATGGAATGCAAATCGCCTCATAAGCAAGTGAATCTCATGAAAATGAGGCAGGTAGAGCAATCCAGCAAGCATACAGGCACTTGTTCAAACCCTGTGTCAGTGTCCGCAGTGTATGCAGAAAAATTCTGTGTATAGGAGTGTAGACAGACAAAAGGAGTTGTAAAACTGCAGATATATGAGCAGAAATCCCCGGAAAATGTAATAGCACATACACATATGAGTGAACCTATTATCCTGATTGTCAGAAAAATTAAAGGTAATAAGTTAAATTATTTTTTTTTAATAATCTCAGCATGTCTGCATGGTGTGCCACAGTGTGCAAACATACTTTATATAAAATAAAAAACATGGAAAAAAGAATTAATATTATGTGACAGAAATATATAACAGGACCTTGCATGGAGTCCCTACAATGGTGCATTAGTGCATTTGCTAATATGGTAGGGCTATAAAGTGTGTAGTTTACAGGCTGTGAGCACAGATACCTATGCAAATGAGGTGGAGTTACTGAATAGTACAAAAGAGTAATTGAGTCCACAAATCCTCTTCATGTAGGCTTAGACCCATGTTGCTGTTTACACACAGGATGTAAGCTCTGTTTACCTTTACCGTGCATGTTTGCACACCGCACTACTGTGCTGAGCATGTCTGGAAACCAAATGTGCTCATTTAGTTTTGACCCTTGTTTAAGCTAAAATAGGGCCATTAAATGATGTTAATTATATTATAGGCAGGTGGAATGCATCATACTTAGCCAGTCATTCTGCATGCACCTACAGCAGAGTTCCATAAAGTATGCATACACCCTACATTCTGATTTTTCTCCAGTACTCTGTAACATTGCACTACAGACTTTGGAATTTTAACTGAGATAATGCTAGGAGATGCTGCAGCTCTGCTACATCTGTATGTGCTAGATGCTGAAGTCAATGCTGCTGCTGACAATAGGCCTACACGGAGAAGGAGAAGAGTGTTCAGGCCCAGCGTAACCTTCCAGGAGCTACATGAGCTGGAGAATGTAGAGTGCTACAGGGTGGATGGGGACATACTGCAAGAACTCATTGAGTTCTGCTGCCCTCAACTCAGACCCAGTGCCAACAGAGGGGAACCAACCCCAGAGGAAACAAAGGTATGTGTAGCCCTTAAGATACCAACTACAGGTACTTTCCAAGGACCAACTGGAGACATGATAAGGGTGTCACAGGCATCAGCATCCAGGGTACACCACCAGTTCATGGATGCCATTATCCACATGCCAGTGAGCACATTTCTTTTTCCCTCACCGTTGAGGTGAGTGCCAGCAATATGCAACTTCTACCACGTAGCACACTATCCTTAGGTACTGGGTGCCATAGACTGTAGTCATGCAAATCTCAAGGCAGTACCCGGTGAGGAGGATAGAATCTATGTCAACTGCAAGGGGTACCACTCCATTAACTGCCAAGTCATGTGCAATGCCCAGGGGATTATCATGAATGTGTGTGCTGGTAGCCCTGGGAGGTATCACAACTCCCATATCTGGTATGCATTACAGCTGTAATGTTGGCTATGCACTGGAACTGTGGATGATGACACCCATCAGAAATGCATACACACTGACAGAAGAATGCCAGAATGAGGCACATGCACAAACTAGGAACATCATAGAATGCATGTTTAGGCTTCTGAAGTCACAGTTCTGGTGCCTCGATATATCTGGTGGAACCCTGCAGTGATCTCCAGCCACATGTGCCCATATGTTCACAGTATATGCCATGCTACACAAAATGATCCTGTGGAAACAGCTGCAGCAGGATCAGCAAAGGGAAGGGATACACAGCCCCCCACCAGTGCTTAGGTCACCACAGCCACAAGTCAAAGGGGGACTCAGAGGAGGAACCCCATGATGATGTCCCTGTAGGCAGACATAGGCACGCCCAGTATGCCCTGGCCTTGGCTAAGAGACAATGCATAGCACATTCATTGACAACCTAGAACCCTAGGGCCTGACACCTTACTCCTATTCACATGCATATATTAAAAGTGATGCCAGGCAACTCACACAACCAGTACCTATCCATGTATTGGCTGTGTACTGCTTACATCAGACAGAGTCAGCCCTGAACTACAGTTCTGTCGACTGCTGCATTCAATAGGTAGGTCTGTAACCTGCACACTACTTGTAAGGATTACTATAATATGGTATTGTATTTATGGATCTGCTGCATTTATGCAAGGGAATATAGTGGGCTATTGGGACAGAAGTGAAATCCACATGGGATTATAGATACCCAGTCGACTAGTATGTGTTTCTTCATATTCACTAAGCCTCATGGTTGGAATATCCACTACATCAGTCAAGGGGAGACGTTAAAAAGTGGGGTCACATGATATTTGGCTAATGTGTATCCCAGCAGAACATGTGCTATTGTTCTGCCACACCCAACACAGTCATTTTCCCATATAACTGCTTTAACAGTAAGTCCTCAGTGGTATATCAGCACTCCGGGCAATCTCAGAGCAGTAACATAGAAACTGATCACACATTGTATGGCTCACGTAATACAGGAATAACAACATATATATGTATGTTGTTAATTGTGTAAAGAATGACTCTTCTCTCTCTCTCTGGCAGCTTGTGTGACTCAGTTGTTTAGGGAAGTTAGCATGGGTAATGGTGTTGATGGTTCAAATCTGGAAGTATCCACATGTGTGGTATTACTGTGTTTGTGTATGGTGTAAAATTATGAACCTCTGTCACATATTAATGGCATCAGACAGCTGGAGAATGCCATGTACCTTTTGAGTGATGTGCAGCACTGCAGAAACAGGGACAGATGTCATTGTCTGTAACACACAAAATACCAGACTGGAGTGCAGGTAGGTGTGGGCTGGAGTCTATTTATACGCACTGACAGTCTCATCTGGCATGCCCGTACACTTAGTTAAACAGAACGCAGTTCTGTTGCCCCTTCATCAAAATGACCTGTTATTCATAGATATGTCTATAGTGTCTACACATACATACATATATGCATATATATGTAAGGAAAAACAACACTGTGGTGCAGGCAAACTGGTCCTCCAAAAAGACAAATATCCAATGTAAAAAATATGGGAGACACCAGACTAAGGCAGGTAGAAATAAAGTTCAAATTTAATCTACAAACAAGAGACAGACAATGGTGAGCACTTTTGTAGCCAGAGCTACTTCATCAGACAACTAAAATCATTGCTCATTAATATTTAAAAGTTGCCAGCAGCAAATCAGAATCAGAGTTCAATTAAAACAATTCAAAATTATTAAGCTGTGAATTAAAAACAATAAAATAATTATGTTTTAGATACCAAACCTAGTCTGTAATTCTATAACAAACCTATAAAATATATATTAAAATTACATTTAAAAGACTTTTTATCTGCGTAGTGTTTTGTGAATAAGTACAGGTTTAATAGAGACTTTATCATTCAAGCCTCTGCCCATATTTTTTACAATGGATATTTGTCTTTTTTAGAGGACCAGTTTGTCTGCACCACAGCGTTGTTTTTCCTTTTATATTGATACTGATTTTTCAGTGTGGTGCAAGGACATGGCAGAAGGTACACTTGAGGTACCTACACTGGATCAACTACTGGAGCTGAACAGCTATGACAAGACGGGGCAAAGAAATTTGTGCACTTTATTCAAGGATAAGGAGAATCCACTTTTAATTTTTATTCCTACAACAATACCTTCAACGGCAGAATCCAATAGTGTGCAGGACTTGCACTTATTGAGAAATGGCTTGTATAAACTTAAGAATGACACAGGTAAGCTAGTGAGACTACGGCTACAGAGATTTTACTTTGAGGCATGCCTGAATCAACCCATCGTGCCTCATGGTTTAAGAGTCTTAAATATGCCAACATATGGCAATGTATATAAGGACCTGCTTGCACAGTGGCAACAAATTAACCGAGAGGCCAGTTATAATTATATGAAGCTACTAATCTGTTTTTTTTTAAACCTGAGGAAGATCAACTAGCAGATAGCATAGAGAAGCAGCAAACGGAACTCTATGAGAAATATCCTTCAGCGCTAGTGGATATTAAGGTCGAACATATTATCGAGACAGTAAATGCCTATGAGTCCCAACTGATGAATTACAAGAAAAAGAAAATTCAGAGGGATACCAATGATTTCTCTACCGGATGGGTTTTTTCCTGTCCAAGAGAAGAACACAATAATAATTCAAACTCGCATGTGAATAGACATTCTATGAAAACTGGAACAACTGACTCGTTTGTTAATATCAGTGATACCACCTTAAATAATAATGTAGCACAAGGGATGGGGAACCAGAAAGTCATTCTCACCAGTCAGATTGGCCTATCTAGGTTAACTGACTCATATACCAAAACCACACCCCTTGCTGGGACCGGAGCATGCAGAAAAGAAACTGTTCAGATTGTAAACAGCAGTGGAGCTACTAACCAACAGCCTAGTGAGGATTTAGAATGAATAACTCTACCATACCCTAAACGCACACCAAATTTTTATCAACGGAACCAGGGGAAAGGACACCTGAAGAGGAAGGCCTCCATGGAAGAAGAGAATGCTCTAACAATAATGTAAATGTGGCAAACCAAAAATGGACTTTGATATGGAACATTTCTAGCCATAAATTGAATGAAGTGGAAGAGACTGTTCTAAGTAAAGGTATGAGTTTTATACCAGCCAGTTGTATGACACTAACTGAAAACATTATTGAATTAAAGACTTTTACCAGGAATTTAATGTTGAAAATGCAATTTCAAAATGCTAATGTAAGTGATAAGGACTCTAATTTGTTTAAGAAGGCTAGTGGTTATATGCCCATTACTATGGGTGCAACTGAAACATTTGAAAACGCATGTATTAATGACATATATTCCATGTATGATAATAGGGAACGCACAACGTTTTTTATCAATATGGGGAGAAATGAAAGGGAAGCACTTGAAGTTTTATATAAGGATAAGAATATTTGTTTTAGGCCACCTGACAAAGGGGGACCACTGGTGGTTATGAACTATGTGTTTTATAGGGATGTGATGTACAGTATGCTAAGTGATGAAGGAGTGTATAAAAATATAGAGCATGTAGAAGTTGAAAAATGTATCTAAGAATGCGCAATGATTTATTTGAATGTATGCAATGTGGTCAGATTACTATGGACCTATATAATTATTTCATTGTGGATGATCCTATCACACCAGTGATACAGGGATTACTCAAGATACATAAGCATGCCCTCAATCCACCTATGAGACCGATAGTGGCAGGACAAGGATTGTGTACAGAGCCACTATCAATATATGTAGAATACCTCCTGAAACCTGTACTTGCAAGGAACAACTCTATCCTTAGAGACACTAAAAAAATTTTAGTAGAGCTACATGCATTCATTAATAATTTTCCACCAACAATGGACTGCCTAATGGTTTCCTTGGATGTGCAATCCCTTTTTACGGTAATCCCTAATATGTTAGGTCTGGAGCTTTTGCATCAATATTTAAAGGAAGATGGAACGGTAGAGCTCCTTTGCTTTTTGGTGGAAACCATATTGGAGAATAATATTTTTATGTTTGAACATAACATTTACAGACAAAAAGGTGGTGTGGCTATGGGCACTTCTTGTGCTAATAGCTACGCCAACCTGGTTATGGCTAAATGGGAATCACAACACATTCTCACAGGAGCATGGTCTGAGAAAATAATTTTTTATCGAAGGTTTGTAGATGACCTCTTCCTATTATGGGAAGGAGGTGCATCGACCCTACAACAGTTCCTGAGGGATATAAATAATAGCACACACTTCCTGAGGTTTACAGCTCATAGTTCAAATAAATTTGTTGAATTTCTAGATGTTAGTATTACTAGGGTAAGCACAGGTGAATGTTATACTGAGATCTTTTGTAAAGAATGTTATAGAAACACATATGTACATGGACAGAGTATGCACCCCCAGCATGTGTTTAAAAATGTGATAAAAGGACAAGTACTAAGGACATCTAGATTAACAAAAGATGAGAATTTTGTAAGTGAATTGCACCAACTAGAAGGGAGATTTTATGAGAGAGGTATAAAAAAAAGGAAATCAAGTCTATCACCTCCAGCACACATTCCATTAGGAATAGTATAGGGAAACCTTATTTTTCTAGTCATAACCAGGTATATGAACGAAAAGCTGCACAAACTAATCCCCTAAGGATTTCAGTTACATATGCAAGTAACATTAGGCTGTTGCAGGAAGTTTATTTCAGAAATTGGAAAATACTTCGGTCAGATGACAGGGTTAAAACATTGGTAGGAGAAACCTCCAGATTGTTTGTGTCTTTTGGCTTTTCCCTGTTAGGGGTCGCCACAGCGGAACTCCGGTCCGCTAATGATTGGCAGTAGAGTTTTACGTGCTGGCTTGCCAGGCCTAACGCACACCCTTCAACGAAGGAACACCCATTCACACAAGTCGCCACACTGAAGATGCTCTAACTGAGAATTAAACGGGCAACATCTAACTGTGAGGTGACAATGCTACCACATCACCACCCCCAGATATGCATATAAAAATAAGAAATCCATCAAAAGGCTTTTATTTGGACCTAGATATGGTCATGAGATGAATATTGAACCTACAACCCAAAATCATGGAACCTTTCCTTGTAACACTTGTATTGTACATATATTTATGAAAAAGGATACTTTAAACACCCAGATACAAGGAGGACTGTTTATTTTAAACTCTCGGCTAATTGTAATACCACAAACATTGTATATTTAGCTCACTGTAACATATGCTGTTCATTCCATATAGGTATGACTACACAGAGGTTTTGTGATAGGATCAGGAAGCATATTTACGATATACATAGGCGAGCAGAGACCAATGCCCTAGCAAGACATGTCTTTGCATCTGATACAACACACACATTTAAATTCATGGTAGTAGAGAAAGTTAAAATAGGTTGTAGAGATGGTCCTATAAAGAACCTGGTAGAGAATAAGGAACTTGAATGGATCATTAGGATGCAGGCTAATATGGGCAGAGGCCTGAATGATAAAGTCTCTATTAAACCTGTACTTATCCACAAACCACTACGCAGATAAAAATCTTTTAAATGTAATTTTAAATATATATTTTATAGGTTTGTTATAGAATTACAGACTAGGTTTGGTATCTAAAACATAATTATTTTATTGTTTTTAATTCACATCTTAATAATTTTGAATTGTTTTAATTGAACTCTGATTCTGATTGGCTGCTGAATGAGCAATGATTTTAGTTGTCTGATGAAGTAGTTCTGGCTACAAAAGTGCTCACCATTGTCTGTCTCTGCTTTGTGGATTAAATTTGAACTTTATTTCTACCTGCCTTGATCTGGTGCCTCCCATATTTTACATTGGCGATATATATATATATATATATATATATATATATATACATCTCAGTCTTTCCCCATATATCTAGATTACACATAATCATATCATACACACAAACACAGCTACATTTATATATACATCCTGTCATATACAGAAATAAGTATGTGAATGTCTGTATTGTCCTACATACCCTAATAATGTTGAGTAAAGCTGCTCTATCACACATCTATAATGTTGCTCAAAGGATCCAAAGTAAGGGCTCAACAGTACATAATGCACTTACCTACAGACCCCTGTGTCTGCTGGATGTCACCGCATTGACAGCAACATAATAATAACAACCCTAAGAACACAGCTGCCTGTTCACAGAAACCCTTTACAGGCATGTTAATAGTTCCAAAGAAGCAGCTGTACCCACCAAGAAGAAGCACAGAACTAACTCAAAAAAGCCACCCTGGTGGAATCAAAAAATCAATAGGCTGTATAACAGGATGGAGAAAATCATTGCAAAAAGTAGGAGGTGCAGCACCCAGCAGGATAAAAGCACTCTCATCAAACTAGACAAACAACTTACAGGACAAATAAAGTCTACTAAAGCCAAATTTGAGGTAAGTTTGGCCTCCTAGGACAAGGATAGCCACAAAACATTATTTAGTTATCCTCACAACCTGAAAGGCAATACACAATTGGGTGCAGAGGTCATTGTAAATGGGGCCACCTATATTGAGCCAGAAGACATAGCAAACCTCCTGGCTGATAAATTCATATCCAACTTTACCCCTCTCTCCCTCTCAACCTTCCCTCAGGAAATATCATTAAATATTAACCCCCCTACTATCAATAGGGAACAGGTCCTTAATGCTCTCTCTAAGACCAGGACCACTGCATCAATAGGCCCAGACAATATCCCAGGATGCTTTCTAAATAACATGAAACATGACCTATCAGGCCATCTTTAATTAGTTACTATTTAACTGTAGCCTCCGAACAGGTTTCATGCCTCATGAATGGAGAAAGGCAACAGTCATCCTTCTGCACAAAGGTGGGCCAACTATGGACCCTGGAAACTACAGACCCATAAGTCTCACTAGTCTTATATCTAAAGCCATAGAAATAATTATCCTGGAGATGATCATTAGAGATATAATAAACCTCCAGGCACTGGACTTAACCCAGTTTGGTTTTGTCAAAGTCAGATCATACCTACTCAGCTTTGTGGGCTTCTTTGAGAAGGTCACCAAAGCAATGGATGAGGACAAAACTGTTTACACTGCCTAACTTGACCTGGCCAAGGCATTTGACACAATACCCCACTCAGGCATTGTTGACAAACTCAAGAGGTTAGGAACAAACCCTTATGTCACCCAGAGGATAGCCAACTGGCTCACAGAAAAGACCCAGGAAGTTAGAACTGGGGAGTCCACTTCTACAAAGAGACCAGTCACATGTGGAGTCCCTCAGGGATCAGTCCTTGGACTGCTCCTTTTTGACACTTACTTCTCAGAAGTCAAGGCAAATGTCAGTTGTCTCTGCTCACTAAATGTGCAGATGATTGCAAATTAGGAGCAGTCATTGAATCTTACACTGACACAAATGATCTCCAGGAGGGGTTGACACAGACAAACAACTAGTGTCAGGGCCATGGACTAAAACTAAATGCCAAGAAATGCATAATAGTATCCTTTGGGAAGTCATCCATCCCTGGTAACTATCATATTGACAACACACCTCTTAGAGAGTACCCAGTAGTCAGGGACTTGGGACACACCTAGATAGTAATCTAGCCTTTGACCATCATGTGTCTACAGGGATTCACTTCAGAATTTTGAATTCCAAAAACTTCGACTTTCATATGGTTGAGACCATGTGATCGAAGTTTTAGAACTTCAAAACTCTTTAATAAACCTAAAAGGAACACAAAACCATGTTTCTCAATGTCTTTGTAGGGGGACAAGCCCCACTGCATCCCCACGTGGGGAGCTGTGCTTCCCACATTCCCCACTATTTAAATATACCAACTCCGAGATTGCACTATAGCAAGGAAAAGGGAGAATTTCCTGTTCCATGCTGTATGCAGATCTCCATTCAGAATTTTGAAGTTCTAAAACATCGATCATATGGTCTCGACCATAAGAAATTCGAGGTTTTGGGAATTTGAAATGCTGAAGGGAACCTATTTGCAATGGTGAGGAAATTGTTCTACATTGCACAACGTATAAACAAAGGTATGGCATCTAAGTCCAAGGAAGTCATTGTTCCACTGTATTCAGTATTCATCAGACCTGTAGATAACAAAACACCACTCTTGAGTCACAAAATCTCCTTTAATGCTGCACACAGTTGACAAAAATGAAATTCATCAGACCTACCATTGAGTACAATGCCCCCTTTGGTATGTACATAACCAGGCATATCCAACAATTGAAAAATCCACAGAGGTTCCTCATTAAAAGAATACAGGGTGTAAGTAAAATGTCCTATGCAGACGGCCTCAAGGCCCTATCCCTGTGTTCTGTCTCTTACAGGCTTTTGAAGGGACATCTATGTCTGGCATGCAGGGTATTGTCAGACCCCACTCTGATGGATTTTCTGCATATCCACAAAACAAACAGCACCAGAATTACCCATTCTAAAGACTTAAACCTTGCCTGTGATATAAATTGGACCTGCTGGAAAGATCGGTATGTATCCCAGAGACTACTGCATCTATGGAACAGGGTCCCCATCCATGTGAAGCAGAGTTCCTCCTTAACCCAATTCAAGTGCCACATGGACAACTGGATGGGAAACCAGAAATTCATCCCTGGTTTGTCACCTATGTCTCTAATGGATACAGGTAACCTGTAAATGGTTCATCTCCCAAACCCCTGCTTACACTTATAAAGGGTATCAGAACTTGTCAGAGATTTGGGATGCATGGCTAGGCTTACAAAGGCCCTTATGGTTGTTAGCTTAGTAAACCTCTATGAGCCTATGAACTTGTAAACTATAAACAGGTGGGCAGGTGGTGTAATGTATAATGTTGTCTATGCATTTATGAAGAGGACACATTGTTCCTGCCCACAGGCTTGCCCATCCAAGTGCAAACAGCCACATAAGGCCGTACTGGTAGTTGTAAACACATAGCTAGGATAATAACAGTTATTTATCTGCTAGGATACTAGATGCAGATAACAATATGAAGCAATACCACTCTGCAGGCCACAGATGCTGTTCAACACAAGCCTAGTTTGTGTAATCCACAAGTAGTTTGCCTGCAGTCACACATTAAACAGATATCAGCTGTGGTGTGTGCAATAAGTACTGTGATCTATAGTGTGTAAGACTAGATAGGTAGGGGTTCTAATCTCACTCCACAACACTTGGTGTATGTATGTGTGTGTGTGTGTGTGTGTGTGTGTGTGTGTGTGTGTGTGTGTGTGTGTGTGTGTGTGTATCTCCCTGCAAAACAACATATAATCCCTCATTGACCATCAAACTGCAATGGTTACATACTTTTTGGCACTGTACATTGCTGCTGGCTTCCAAACTCCCTCTTCTAAAAAGCCTATGACTTCATCTACCTTAAGACTACCAGCTGCCACTGTAGCATCAGACTTATGCCATGGCACATGTGATATGTATTGTTATCTATAGTGTGTAAGACTAAATAAATAGGGGTTATCATCTCTATCTAGGCCACTTGGTGTGTCTGTATGTCTGTATGGCACAAATGTGACCACCTCTGTAACTTAGAAAGATGTAGGGTTTTGCAGAATTTTATTTGTTGCAGTTGATGTGGTCCCCCAAATGCCTGATCACAACTAGGCCTGCTGATACCATTAAGCATAATATTCCCTAAACAGATAGTACTAGTAGATATGAGGCATGTTGCATGTATCAAGTACTGTGATCTGTAGTGTGTACCATTACATAGATAAGTGTTCTAATCTACATACAGCCAAATTGCACTATGTGTGTGCCATGACATGTCCTGTAAGTAGTAATTGGAAGTGGTGCTATCCACAATGTAGCCATGTTTCTGTGTGTCACTGTTAGAGCATTTTACATCAGTGTATGGAACCATAAGATGTTTGAACTTCACTAGAATAATGGCCATACAGCCCTCACAATCCTAGAAATTATTTATATCCTTATTTACATGATCAGCACATATTGCCCCAGTTGGAGAGGGACACAGACAGAAGCCCTGTGGTGAAATGACGGTCACCCAGCCAATCATGCAGATGGCATATGCTGAAGTGCACTGATGTGGTCTGTTTGCCAGTAGGCAGGGTTCTATTTCAAAGGTGTGTTAAAGTCTGCTAGACAAATCTCTCCCACAAGCATGTATTACTAATGTGACATACTAGGTTAATGTCCTTAGAGTGATTAATCCATCTACTATGCCACCTACAGATGTGCACCATGTATAATCAAGCAGATTCACACATTGCCCTGTATGCTAGGCACAGATAACCACTGAGCAGTCTATATGCCATGGGCTACAATGGCACTCATTTGAGATGATCCCCATTGAACACACACTGAATATGTGAATTTCCCTTGTGATGGACCATACCGTTGTGTGCAATTGTCAGTACTGCTTGGAAAGGTATATTACCAAATGGCCATTGCACTCAGATATTGGCATGCTGAGGGAAGAGTCCATTGAGGTTATGAGTATGTCACTTATGGGTGGCTGTGCCCTCAGCTATGACATATGATTCCCCTCATACCACTGGGAATACATGGTGATCTCAGGCACATTAGGTGTATACCTGTGTGGCCAGGTCTGTGTGCCCAGTTCTTTCACCCCTAAGTATGTACATCACATGTTGCAGCTGAAGTGGTACTTACCAGGTACATAGATGGTACTGATGGAAATAATAGTACATATATATTTGCATGGAGTTTATGGCCATTAGTATGTCAAGAGGCATTTGTTCATCAATACCCTCTTGTAGGATATTGACATAACTCTTAAAGGATTTAAAAATGTAAACTTTTATTGAACAAACTATAGTACCAAGCGCTTTCGCTCGGTTATTACCAAGCTTTATCAAGGTGAACAAAAACATCTAGTAATCAAATCAAAGCTGTTAAATACATTTGGGCATGTCACATGGCCGTCCTTAATTAATACAATCAAAATTATTTAAAAACTGTTTCTTAAAAACTTGTTTTAATCTATTAAACAAAAAATAGTCCACCAAACACTGCACGAGTTATAAGTACACTACAAATCTGTCTCAAACAATTTAATCTAAACAACCGGGAAACCAAATAATGGTAACTAAAACCAAGTTAACAAACTGGGCTAAAATCTATTTAATAGCTGGCCAAATTTGTATAAAAAATGTTTAAAAGTATTTAAAAATGTATAGGTATATGTTTATGTATAAGATGTTAATATATATATACAACTAAATGCAAATAAATGAATATACAAATAAGTAAATATATAATAAATAGTTTGTGTTGTGTATGCAGTAAAAAGTAAAACTACTTATCAGAACACAGGTCTGTGTTAACCTTTGCTACGTACATTTATAGACCATAATTGTGTGCTTCTATTGCCCTACCTAAAATAAATAGTAAATCAAAACATACTTCAATATAAACCACAAAAAATCCATGTGTGTGTAATGAACACTTGCAATAGATGTTATAAGTGGGCTCTCCTCAACTTCAGGACACTGTTGATATTGATGTTGTCGTTCAATCCGGGAAGCTTCCCTACATCTAACCTGAGCTGCCAGTATAGCTCACGATATTCCAGTCTGGTTTCCCAACTACCCCCCCGATGTCTGGGACAACCTGTTCTAAAACCATAAATTTAATTTGCAGGTTCGTACAGGTCAGGGAGTGTTTGTAAAAAGCATTACTTTCTTTAGCTTTAGAAATACCATTAAAGTGTTCATAAACCCTTCTTCTTAAATGTCTTTCAGTTTTGCCCACGTAAAAACTATTACAAGATAAACATAACCCTAAGTAAACCACCCCTTTGGTTTCACAATTGTAATACTTTGTTGAACTAAGTTTAAACTTACTAGAAGGGATGTACACTCTTTCCTGATTAAGCATGGCACAACATTGTTTACAACTCCCACACTGGTTGGTGCCAAGCTTAGCTCTCGTTGAATTCAACCTTGAGTCACTTCTCTTCTCAAACATTTCCTTCAGATTGGTGTCCCTAACGAAGTGTGGAAAAGTTGGAACAAACTTTTTTAACTCGTCGTGCAGAGTAAGAATGGGCCAATGCTTAAAAATAATTTGCTCGATCATCTCAGAGTTGGCAGAAAAGGTGTGTATAAAACTGCTCTTACTGTCGAATCTATTCACTTGGTTTACCTGGTCCAAACCACTAAATCCTGTCCCCAACAGAGGGGGATAAGTTGTTTCCCTTTTTAAAGTGATGTCTTAAATCAAGGAGTCTCCATAAATAGTTGTTTGAGAGTCTCAACTTCCTCTTTAAAACTTTCCAAGGTACTGGACATTCTTGATGCTCATATAATTTGCCCTTTAACTATTCCCTTTTTTTGATAAAAAGGGTGTCCACTAGTGAAATGGAGATAGGAATTTGAAAACATGCTTTTCCTGTATAAGATGGACTGAAAGCACTGGTTGTTATAATCTTTGAGCAAGGTGACGTCCAGATAGTTTAGTTTATCACTATCTATTTTGTATGTAAATTTTAAAAAGAGGGTTGTATTGTTAATGTAACGTAAAAAATCCAGTTGTTGTCGGGCAAGCTTTTTGTGATTTTCTTGGATTATTCACTTTGGATATTGACATAACTCACAGACTCTATGAGTGTTCACAATTTTCAGGCGTCGGCCAACATTGTTAGCTACAGAGATTCAGTATTCACTTGTATTGTGGTTAAATGGATTCCAAGCAGTAGAGGACCCAGGAATGAACCTGTTGAACACTACTGCTTACAGCTCAGCTATTGATGGTGGATGTCCCTATGTTGAGTATGTGTGCCATCAATGGGCCACTTAGTGACTCTTACAAAGATAGTACTATGGATGCCTATGTGGGCACATTGTAGCTGATGCTTGAGTGGGGGATATAGTCAGATGGCTTGGCTCAGTCCAGGGGGTTGTATGCCCTGATCTCCCCTCACCCAGGTCCTTGGTGGCTTCCTCAGGAATGTCCACCATGTTTAACAGTCATGATCCCCCTGTCAGACATCCAAACTGTGTTCAGTCAATTTTGTGTAGATCACATATATGTGTGCTGAAATGCTCCATGATTATCCCTACGGGCATACAGATATGGATACTCAGGTAAAGAAGTCTTTATTTCTGGTGATCTGTGGATGCACCACCTCTGTGCAAGGGTATAACAGCTATCGTTGTCCAGTCAGCTGGGCTGCAGCCATTGCAGCAATAGGCCTTACAGCCATGGCATGCAGATATCCACCAGCAATCTGTTGAAGGACAGGATGCATGACTAGCCTTGAAATTGTCAGCTATGATGGCTCATTGCCAGTGTGCTGATTGTTTCAGCAAGACTTGGCATCTATGTCGCTGGACATTTTACATTATATTGTGGCACTACAGCAGTGCTCCTAATCACCATCTTGTCAGTTCCCTAGTGACATTCCACCAACCTTGGAACAGAAGGCATAATACATGCAAAAGCCAAATGAGTGCCCAGTTTGCTAATCAAGGAATCTACCTGGAGAAGAGTATGTGAAGCCAACAGAGCCTTTCATGATGTGGAACAGCTATGTGGATGAACAAACAGGCTCTGTCCTGCTACTTATCATGGGCTTTGTAGTAACATTTTGTGTGTGATTATAGAAAATGTATCAGGGTATGGTATCCTATGTGAGAGTGGTGTCAGTGAGACCAGCATTGGTAGTTGCCAGGCACTGGCAATTCCATGGACTCACATGCTTAACACAGTTTTCACAAGGTTATTGTGTCCTTCCCATAAACACTGCTTGGGTAGTGTCCAGCTGCAGAATACCTGTGTAAAACCCCCACCTTACCATCACAGAGTATACATATTACACTTTCTTAACTTGGTTGTTTGCTGTGCTCTGTACAGACACCTTTGATGACTTTCTTGTTGGAATATGCTGGAAGTAACTGCAATACTTAGTTGCACAAAGGACAATTAGCATGTAGTGCCAAGCAGTGTCCCCAGATCTCTGAGTTATTTGACATGAAACGCCATGAATGGAGTTAGCATGGATATGAGCAGTAACACTGTTATACACCTACTGACACTGGGCCAAACACAGTTTGTTTTCTCAAGGCCAGATCATGCCTACTGACTCTAACCGGTGGATCACACCGAGTGTTACACTATGCGATGGATGATGGGAATATGACTCACTCTACCTACCATGGCCTGACAAGGTGTTTGACAATATTAGGTGAGTAGGCCTTGCTAGAATCTGTGTAGGTTATCTACAGAGTGTTATGCCAGCTGCTGCATAGACAAGTGTCTGACAGTCATAATCTGGAAAGATTCCATTCGGAGACCTATGCTACAATGACACGAATCACCAGTGGATTTCCCTAGACATCATTAATGGTACATACATCCATCCATCCATACATACACATATTTCAAGCACGGGCATTAATGCCCTTCTAGCTTTATTTATTTACATTTGTTGACCGGGAGTGTCCGACTAGATGGAAGTCCATTTTCAGCCAAGGCCCGGGGAGAAAAGCTCCACAGTTAAAATATACAGACAGTAGTTACATTGGATTTACATTGCAATTAACAATTTGATCAACACAGCAATTAAAAATTACAAACATAGTTACAGATGAAGAATATAGTACATCAGTAGACAACTAGAATCTTTATCATCTGCAAAGTACATAACAGACGTTAACAATTGTTACAATTAAAAGTTCCTGCTGTATAATAAGTAGTTAGGCTTATGAGCATCCAAGCTTGCTATAATCAAGGAAGTTAGTGGGGTGGAAAGAAAGGTAGTGGGTAGATAGGGTGGGTGATATTGGAGGGGGAGTTGCAAGTGCATAGTCAGCATGTTTTTAGGTGCACTTTTAGTAAAGTTTTGAAGTCAGTGCATGATGGTACAGAGGTAATTGTGGGTGGAAGGAAGTTCCATAATTTGGCTATGGCACAAGAGAATAGTGCTTCTCCAGCAGAGTTATTGGCTTTAGTGACCTGTATGTGATTGCTTGCCAATATACCAGAAAACTTGTTCCCATAATAAGTGTCCTGGCTGTTCTTAAGAATATCTAAACTAGTACTTGCTTTAATGTAATTTGGTACTCTGTTCCATGCATCAGCTACTCTGTCAAAAAATCAATTAATACACTTTTCATTCCTATAGAATCTTCTATGTAGGCTATCTCAGGATTCTCTAGTACTTTTTGATAACCCCAAACATTCCCAGAGGTAGTTGTCCCTAAATGCCCTATATACCTGAATACAATCTCCTCTTAGGTAAGAAACACTGTACAAGTTCAGATATTTTTGTCTTTCATAATAACTTAGATTTTCACATTCATGGATGCCCTTGGTATATTTCCTCTGTACTCTTTTCAGTTTACTCATGCTTGTTTTCTTATAGCGTTTCCATATTGTTATTCCATACTCAAGTTTGGGTCTAATGTAACTAACAAACAATGACTTCATTATGTTTGATTTCCTAGACTTTATACATCTTTTTATACAACCTATAATTCTATAACTATCATTAACCAATTGGTTGATATGATTAGATAAACTCAAAGCTGAATCTACCCATATACCCAGGTCCTTAAATGAGTCTACAGTTTCAATCACTGTATGCTTTATTAAATATTCACCTTTCAGTTTATGTCTCCCAAATCTCATATGCTTAGTTTTTTATGTATTTATCAGCATATTATTCTCCTGTGCCCAAATGGTGAATTTAGTCAAGTTATTTTGCAGAAATGCCTTATCTGTAACACTTGTAATCAGTTTACCCAATTTCAGGTTGTCAGCATATAGACTGTAGAACACCTCAGATGAAAATGTAAGGTCTGAAAGATACAATCTAAACAAGTAAGGGTCTAGGACAGAGCTCTGTGGGACACCCTGACTATAACCAAGGATTTCACCTGTCCAGTTGGTGTATGATACTTGCCGTGCTCTATTTGTAAGCCATGCAGCTATCCATCTTATCGAGAGTGCATCAATTCCTAGTTGTACTAATTTATTGATCAGTGTATTGTGTATGACCCTGTCAAATGCTGAAGTTAAATCTATATAGATTACATCACAGCACATTTTTTCATTCATAGCTGTTATTCTATTGTTATAGAACATCATGTTACAGGTGGTAGTAGATCTATTTTCAAAATATGCATGCTAATATTTAGCTTCAACACCCAACCTATCCAGTTCTGAAAATAAGTTATCCAATAATACCTTCTCCATTATTTTTCCACAACGTGAAAGTAGATTTAAGGGTCTATATGACTCTGAGTTTGTCCTACTCCCCTTTCCCTTAAAGACAAGTTTAATAAGCGCATGCCTCCAATCATGAGGAATCTCCCCATATTTATATGACCTAGTTAATAATAGATATAATGGTAGTATAAGTTCTTGCTGAAGTGTTCTCAGGTCATTGTTACTAATTGTGTCTCCTCCCTGCACTTTGGATCCAGTTTGCACAATTCTTTTTCAATATAATGGTGTACCCCTTCTAGCCATTCCCTTCTCTGCATCATGACAACTGTCATTGCCTCTAACTGACAACAATAGCAGATGACTGCATCTTAGGAGCTGTCACTGAATCCCACACAGAACCAACAGGTATTCAGGATGGTCTGAGACTCACATTCAGTTGTTGTCTGAACAAATACTAAATGCCAACAAGTGCACAATACAATCCATTGTGAAGTCACCAGCCTGGAAAATAGAGTAGTGCCCACACACCAAACACAGTTGAGCCATCAGTCATAGACTTATGGACACATAGAGTAATTTAGCCTTTGACTTTCAGTGGTTGGTAAGATGTGGAGATACATTAAAAATAGTACAACCTATACAGAAAGGTATAGGATGTATATCCCAGACTTTCATTGTTATACTGAATTTGGCACTCATTACACCTATCATTGTGTGCAATGGCACCTTGCTGTTTCACTGCTCTGGTATATTTTACAACTGTAGCAGCCACACAGGTTCCATGGTAAACCAATACACATTGTAGATAACATGTCCTATGGAGTCCGCGTCAAGACCATGCATGTGCAGTCTGTCTCCTAAATGCTTTGGAGAGGATGTGCATGGCTGCCATACAGGGAAGTGCCTGATCCCACTGTGTACCTCCATTTTATCCATGACAGGACTAACACGTCTTACCTGTTCTACACACCTACATTGTTACTGTGGTTTAAATAGTGCATGCTTGGGAGACACCTTTGTAACACAGACAGTACACCCTATATGTAACAGGCTTCACATGCATGTGAAGCACACATCTGCTGTGACACACATCACGTTCAAGTTCCAGAATGGGATGCAGAGCAAGACAATCATAACTGGTGTTGGACAAATGTCTGTAACCGGCACAGGAAATTTGTAGATGGGTCATCTCCATCACCACAGCTTGTAGATGTGTTATCTCCAAAAATCCTAGTGACAGTTTTCAAGGGTATCAGACCTGTTCACAGATTACAGATGCATGAATACGCTGAATGTTACCATTGTCCTTGTTAGCCTGTTATACACATATGAACCCATGGAGCCATATTTCTTCTGTGCTGTCTTTATTGCCACTGTGTATCCATAGGTGTCCCCAGCAGAATCCTGAAACAGAAACATAAATAGGTCCATGACCCAACTTTCATTTTGTAAGTATACATCCATTATAACATCATGCAACATAAGGTACACAAAATTGTCTGGCTTACTCATTACAAATATCAGCATACAGTACCTATCAGTAGCCACTACAAGTGGCATGGCAAAACAACACTGTACTACATAAGTACATGTTAATTTATACAGTCACCCTGTGCATCACACACATTGCTTCATTTCCCAGCATCAATGTTGAGGATGACAGGGATGTGGCACACGTATCATCACTTGCACAGGGTGTTGTGTGGGGGTGCAGGAGGCCTCGGCTGACCCAAAAGTTTGACAGCATGTGTGGAGTCAGGAAGGGAAACAGGCAAGCTGGACCATGGAAATGTGCCATGTGTGTCTGTAGGTGACCTGCAATTGACAATGGTGTATGAGTGTATGCATGAACACAGTCAAGCTCAGTGCTAGCCCTACATGGAATAGTTGACAGTTCACCATTTCCGGCCCTGAACACGGGAACTGGTCTGCCAGGAGTTGCACTGGCATCTCCATGCCCAAGGTCAGAAGCAGTGCCTGTACCTGATGGGGACTGCTGTCTGGTGGGGCCATGTCCTCCACAGGAACACTCAGGACCATGAGCCCATGTCCTGCCATGTCTTGGTGTGTACAGCACACTCCCCTCTGTAGCTTTGGATGTACTGCCACTATGAGAGTGTGATTGTGCACGGCCATGTGGAATCTCAGGAAATGGGGTTGCTGACCTACATCCATGAGGCTGGCACTCAACACCAACCACAAGTTCCAGCACAGACACTGTGAATTCCAAGACAGATAGTGTGAGATCACCTTCTTTCCACTGCATCAGTGAACTGATCCAGGGTATCAGCAATGTGGTGGAGGCAATCATGAGTGTCAGACTGTGCTGCATCCATAACCCTAAGCATATGTCTGAAGTTCCTTTCAGAATGTGCCTGTACCTCCATGATGGTCCAAAACATGCACCGAGTGAACCATGATATGACACCTGCAACAGGTGGTGGACAGACAGAAGGCCTTCTAAAAAAAACACTATCAATCCACCTGTGTGGAACCTCGCCAGCTGTCTGGCTATGAACAGAGTCTAAACTCACTGGAGCCATAGTTGCCACAATTTCCTGTTTAATGTCCACACCCTCTGACTGTCCAATATCTGTGGCCTCCAGGGACTTGGTATGCATGGGCATACTGACTGTGTGCAGTGACAATGAGGGCAGAAGAGGGATGTAAACCTCTGGGAAAGATTTAGCCCCTGAAACCCCCAACTGTGCTTCACTCTGGCCACCATCATTATCAGAGTCTGAAGAGACACTGACATCAGCTTGTGTAGGGGACAGAGACCAACCCCCCCCCCCCGGTCACCTGTGATAAGAAAGGGAAAAGTAGTACATTAATACCTGCACTATTATGCTTGCTGTACTATGTTGCAAAATATGTAAAGCTCTATACACTGTTGTCACTAATACAGACCTGTTTAAACCCCAACCTCATATAGTAGGACAAGAGGGCATTACTTTTCCCACAAACAGCTGTAGTTACTTGTAAATGAAAACTCTTTACACAGCACTCTCATCAGCAAGAATGAGGTACACTGTTGACATTTCTGAAGGGTTTTCACAGTTGACACATATGGCAATCTGTAATGTCCTGACAATACTGTCACATATATCAGTGTGGTCATACCAGCAAGGCATAAGTATAACTCTAACATGTGTACAGTCAGAAAATATCTGTGCAGTTGGCAATCATGCTGACAGTACATCATTCCAGGCAGCAGGCCTGTGATGGCACTTTAGGGATTACATTGCTGTAAAGCTACATCTATAACAAAACAGTGTCATACTTACCAGGAGTAGGACCAGAGCCTTGTCCAATACCTGACAGATCTGTGAAAAGTTGCAGGAGAGGTAATGTCAGTACCACAACATGTTACACCACAACAAGGTAATGCGTCCATATATCTCACATTTACAGTAACTACTGTGTTAATTGTTATATTGGTCAACATCTGAGAATAAGAGTTAAACTGCATTTACACCCTCCCTCCAAAGAACAAGAACTGACACCCACATAAAAGTATGTGCACCCTGACACACTGAATTCTACAGTATTGCAATGGTGATCAAACTAAGATTACCCACATGATCCTCTGCTGTGGAAACTGTGGCACCCGCATCCATGATGTACAGTGTGATGGATGCCTGTGAGCTGTCATGTGCACCTAGGCTCACCAGGACTTCCTCAGTGGCTGAGAGTGGTTGTTCCATTGCAGGCCCTCCACCAGTGATGCCACAATCCCTGGCTACATCTGCTACTCTTCTGCATGCAGCATTGATCATATCCATTGTGAGGTGTTGAACCTGCACATATGTCCTGCTCTGATGACCTGTGGCATTCATGTCACGGACACGGTCAGTCCACAATGCAGGCCACTGTTCCCTGTTTTTCCCCCCTCCTGGACAGTAGAAGTTGGAAGTGTTGCCAGAGGCCTTCCAATATAATATCATTCTCTGCATCCTTGAAAGGTGCATGGCTTCTTGGATACATATTTCCTGAAAGACAACAAAATGGGAACACATGTCAGGATCACATATGTGGAAGTACACTATGTAGATATACAGCAAGAACAAAATGGCTGGCAGTATCCACTGCTTGATCACATATGTCAAATTCCACAGTGTGCAAACATACTAAACATGTGCTTGCAACTTAGATACTAGTGATAGTCAGCTATTCTCATGTGTGCTATGACAGATACTGCTTCATGATCATACACCCAACACTGGAATCTATTGTAGTGTGTCTTCTAGGGGCAAACCCCCTGATAATATGTCAAAACAACAGTGTCAAACAAATAGCAGTGTGCTATTACAACCACTAGACCAATGTGTCACATTGACAAAAAAACATTCCACCCTTGATGTATTGTACATCTTCTGTAGGTGTAACAGATCTGGAGATCAATGACATGTCATTATCACAGTTCTAAAAAAGGTTTAATGTTGTAATCCCTATTCCCCATAAGACTATTCAAACATCTGCATCCTGTTGTAAACAAAAAGGTTACATACCTGATAGAGTGCAAAACTCCTCTGCTGATATGTGGTGATATTTAAGTTTTCGCAAATGCATGTTCTGTGTGAAGAAAGTCTCATACAGAATGGTTCCCCATAGCCAGCTGTTTGCCTTTTTAACATGCTTCTCATTGCCCAGTGATTGCCTCTTAACCAATCTGTGGTTCTGAAATGCTAACTGCAGCCAGCACAGCTGATTTGCAAAATCATCATCTAATGACATCAACCACTGTGCAAGATATAAGGCCTTCATGTAGATTAGAAGCCCTTTCTGATATGTTGTGCTGGACATTACTGGGGTGAGGAGACTACATCATCACAGAAGGTTGGTCTGTAGCAGCTACTTTTACGTAGAGATGTGTGTGCTACAGGCTACAGCTGCTGCTGCAGGTAATAGGCATAGGCTGACAGTGAAAACACTTTGGAGGAGAACAAGCTGTAAGAGTAACTGTGGGAGCTGTGTCAGCCTTTTTGTAGAGGCAGAGCCAGAGTGAGGATACACAGTCCATGCCAAGTATGGCATATGTTTAAGGTAAGTATGGTAAGCAATAGTATCACTATCAGACTACTAGGTAACATGTTTGTTGGGTCCTTGAGCAACATAGGGAATAAATATAACATTATGTCCAACATTTGGGCAACTGTCAGGCCATATGTTACAGTCTGGTACTCATTTGGAATGAGTATGCTGGCAGTCCTTGTTACAAGCAGGGGCTTCATATGCGTATGTTAGTTGTGCAGCTGTGCTAATCTGCACTGTGAGTATGAAAAGACTGTATGCTGCACTCTGATATTAGTGGGCCTTGTTTGCATTACCTGAGTCAAAATCCTCTGTGAATGCATATTAATACATGACCTGACACTTTATGCACTTATAGTTTTGCTATAGGGATAAGTTAAGTGTGTTTCTATCTGCAGGCATGCGACTTCCATCAGTGAAAAGCAGATATTTCATTTGAAATACATTCCCTGGGATTCATGAAGCTTGCACCAGGCGCAGGCATAGCGTAGGCAGTATAATGCCAAAAATGGCCACCAAGCAATTCAGGTACGATCCAATTCCACGTGCACTACCAGCGTATGCCAGATCTGCGCAGCCCTCGGCTCACGTATGCTAATCACCCCATGTGCAGTACTGCAGCATGCAAATGAAGGTACATAGCGATTCATGAAGTGGTGCAGGCATAGCGTAAGCCTACAGAAATGTAAACCAAAAAACAACGGTTTACATTTTGCCAAACAGAACATCGGAGCTATGAAAGCAGACCAGACTCATGTATTACAAAGTTAACATATGCCAATGGCTAAATATACAGCCAATGGCATAAAAAAAGATGCACAACACCTAAAAAACAACATTTAATCTCAAGTCCACAGTAACGCAAAGTACAACCGCAGGGCATGTGTGCGCAAATGGGAACACAAGGAAAATATTTACAAATGTCATAAAATCGCAATGTAATACAAATCATGATTTCACCATAATAGTCAATGGTATGCATGGTACACCACAACCAAGCTGCAAGGGTTGCTAAGGGTCTGTGACAGTGTTCGGTGCAGTAACTAAGAATTAGTAGTCAATGCCATGCAAATGAGGAAAGTAATAGTGAATCGCAAATGTCCCGCCCGACTAAGGATGTACCATACGGCGCAGCACTACAACACCGAGGAGTAATTTGGAGGTATACATGACAATAGCAGTGGGGTGTGCCACTGTAGCTGTATGCACATTGGAGCAATGCAAATCCGGGCTGCCCGTTGCTAAGCAAAGCCGCAGGATAGGGGTGGGGATGTAGGTATAGCATCGTTTAGCTGAGAGCACACATGGTGCCCGAAAGCGCATGTGTACGTGGATGAAAAATGCTCGAAACCTAGTAAGCATGCGCCGCACACCACAGCTCAAACAGGAAGGTTAGGGGAAGAAAATAAGGAAATGCCACAGTAGGGTAATTGGAGTACAACTGAGCAATTAACACCTATTAACTCACAGTGGGCAATTGACAGCATCTAACAAGTCTGCTAGCAGCAACCTGCAGAACAGGATAGGGGAGGTGTCAGATTGCAAAGAAAAGAGAACTATCACCGCAGAGCAAAGCAAACCTGTAGTAGATTGGAAATAGAACACATTACGCAAGATAAGCCAGGTTTTGGAAAGTACAAAAGAAAGCAGGCTGCTGGATGCATGCCAGAAAACGGGAGGGAAAACATTAAGAAATGTTAAGGGAAGGTCAAGAGGTAATCCACGGCAGCTAAATGTAATTCAACACCAAAGGCACCACAATAGCATTACCTGTGGTAAAACACATAAGATACCCTGCAGCTCTGATTGTACATACACACCCTATGACATCATCAGTGTTCAAAGCACAATAGTATAAAGTGTGAAGGCACCTCACACACACCTGTGTATTCCCAAACACTGTACCATTGGTGTAAACAGACAGGGAACTTTTACAATGTACTTGTTGGGAGCTGCTATAGCTGTGATTCATCACCATGTGTTGGAGACTGAAGGTGTTGTGGAGGATGATGCTGACAACCAACACAGGACCGGGAGGAGGAGAAGAGTGTTCAGACCAAGGATAACCTACCAGGGACTACATGATCTGGAGATAGTAGAGCATTACAGGGTGGACAGGGACATCTTACAGCAAATAGTTGAGCTGTGCCGGCCACGTCTGAGATCCAGAAACAACATAGGGGAACCCATCCCAATGGACATGAAGGTATGTGTAAGCTTGAGAATACTAGCCACAGGTACCTTTCAAAGGCCAACTGGAGATATAATGGGGATCTCACAGGCATCAGCATCCAGGGTACTCCACCAGTTCCTGGATGCCATGTTACCACATGCCAATGAGCATATATACAGTTGGCCAGGAATATGCATCTCTTCCACCATGTGGCACACTACCCAGAGGTACTGGGTGTGATAGACTGCATGCACATACATATCAAGTCACCACCTGGTGAGCATGGTAGGTGCTACATAAACCACAAGGGATACCACTCCATCAACTACCAGGTCATTTGCAATGCCCAGGGCATTATCACGGATGTGTGTGCTGGCAGCCCTGGAAGCTACCATGACTCCCACATCTGGCATGCCTCAATGCTGTATCAGGTATTTGTCAGGGGGAACATCCCATATGGCCACCTTGTGGGGGATGTTGGCTATGCACTGGAGCTGTGGATGATGACTCCCATCAAAAATGCACACACACCCATGCAAGAACACCATAATGAGGCACACGCACAAACCAGAATTATCATAGAGCGTATGTTTGGGATGCTGAAATCACAGTTCCATTGCTTGGACATATCTGGTGGAGTCTTGCAGTACTGTCCAGGCACGTGTGCCCACATCTTCATAGTATGTGCCATGCTACATAATATGATCCTGCGGAAACAGCTGCAGCAGGGACATAATGGTGAAGGCCCTCACAGCCCACCGCAATTGCCAAGGCCATCAAAGGCACAAAGGGATTCAGACCACGATCACCCAGTGCCAGCCCCAATAGGCAGACGGAGGCATGCCCAATACGCCCACGCCTTGGCAAAGAGGGAACGTATAGCACATACACTGACAGTGTAGGCCCCTACGGACTGACACACTTCTCCACCTGCACACATAGTAAACTGGATGACACACATACACGACCACCTGTAAATTGCAATGTATAGGTGACCTACTTTGTGAATCCTACATAGGCAGCCCTCAACCGTTGCACACACAACAGCTATTGGAACAAGGAAAGTCAACACCTGAACAGTACACAAACCTATTATTATATGTTGATACTGTATGTATAGGTTCCTAGGTACATTGGTAGGTACATGCCCGATTGTCAGAGGCCATTCATCAGCCAAGCCAAACAGTGTCTGCTGTTGCCACCACATCAATTAACCAACTGTCCCTCAGTGGAGCAGAGCCAATTGTGGTATCCATGTGTGTAACCACTGTTCCCCACACACTCTGCATGGATTCCCTGGTGTGTTAATGAGGGGCTCCATATAATGTAATCAGGGATGTAGTGCCAAATCATAGGGAGTACCCATGACAGGTATCTGTCACCCCAGCATGGTCCACTTATGGTTGTGTGAAGGTGTAGCACATTATAGTGTGTGGCTCACTGTGACATAGTTTCTCAATGCTGGAGCACATCCATTAAACATCACTTGGACATACCATTAATAGGTCTCATCCATATGTAAACTAACTGAGTTACACATTTGATTGCAGTATGGAGTAACAGCCATAGTACAGTCCACATACAAAACACCATAACACGTGTACAAATCCCAGATGCCCAAGTGGTAAAGGCACTGACTGTCGTGCATGTTCCCGGTTCCACGTCCTGCAAGAGCCGTTATTTAATCCCGAAGGCACGAATAATGGATGTTGGATGCAGGTCATCAGAGCAGGTTTAGCACATGTTAGCGGTTTTATGCATTGGCAAGAGCTGGTAAGCGTTGTTTAAACATGACTATACGGATGTGCACGAAACAGGGCTAAGCTTTGCTGAATATCACGCAGATCACAGTCAACGATGTCCAGAACAGGTGAAATTAGCATTATTCACTCCTGTACTAATAGTGCCTGCCCTGAAAGGTAAAACGACCACTGCCAGGAGTAGAACACGCAACCATGTACACAATCACCTACCACTAAGCTACCCGAGACATACCAATGGCAGGTGTGTATTGTGACAGGTTAAAACACAAATGTGCGGAGTTCAGGAAACAGTATACACCGCCATGTACACAATGAAATGTGTGTTCACTCTCCCTCTCTCTCTCTTTCTATACACATATATATATATATATATATATATATATATATATATATATATATATATATATATATATATATATATATATATATAGATATATACATATATATATATATATATATATACACACATATACATATATATATATATATATATATATATATATATATATACACACATACACATATATATATATATATATATATATATATATATATATATATATATATATAAAATAGAGATAGAAAGGGTGATAGAGAGATATATGTCGAGATATATGGATTCTCCTATATCTGCAAATATATAGATAGGTTAACGACATGTACACAGCCATGGAGGTACAAATAAATAGGATACTGCCAACTACCGGATGTTTTACATACAGACACGCGTAATCATCATCATCCCCATACCTTCCTCCCCAATTTCACAGAATTAACCACAACAAATATTACAAAACCAGAAAGCTCTACCTCATCTACTCAAAATACACACAAATGCTTCCCTCCCCTCTCTTGCTCTTACATCCCAACCCTGGCCCTAACAACTCTTTCCACTTACCCTCACTTACCAAAATATTAACTCCATGAAATCCCCCTTTTCTCCCAACTCACTTTCAGTTGCTCACCTAAATATTCGTAGTATAATTAATAAAATCACCCAGCTCCATGCCCTAATTGACCTCTACTCATTTGACATCCTCTGCCTAACTGAAACCTGGCTTAAACCAGCAATCAATGACAATGAAATTACCCCACCTGGTTACAGTATCTTAAGACTCGAGCGCCCAAACAAAAAAGGTGGGGGAGTTGCCATACTTTATAAATCCAAATTACAAATTAGCCTGATAGACTCCCAACCTCCCTCCCCTACAAATGCTGAACTCCTTTGCTCCAAACTTCAAATTAATAAGAACAATGCAATGTACATTATGTGTTGCTACATCCCTTCCGCAAAAAAATATAAATACACTTGAAAATATCCTTAGCTGGCTCTCTTTTACCATCCCACAGGAAACTGTCCTTTTAGGTGATCTCAATATTGATTGGAACTCCTGCTATTCCTCTAAACCCACCTCTCTTATAAACCTCTACACATTCCAACAAATCATATACACCCCTATAAGAATACATAAACCTACCAAGAAGCAGAGTATTCTTGATTGGATACTTTAACAATCCCCTTGCATATAAAACAGGTGTACTCCCTGACAATGTTAGCGACCACCTCCTTACATACATTTCCAAACAAAAACACAGTAGTCCTACGCAGACATTATATCCAACTATACACAGTAAGAACAATTTCAGCCTTCCCAACTTCCTCTTAGAACTTAAAGCTTGCAACTGGGCACCTCTCAAAGACCTTCCTCTCAATGAAGCAGTCACTTATTTCAATAATAAATTCCTCCAAATTTTGGACCGCTATGCCCCCTCTCGCCAAATTAAAATAAGGTCCAAAGCAGCTCCATGGCTTTCCAAAGAAACCAAGCAAAAAATGATACTAAGAAACAAACTTTGGGCAAAATGGAGAATCACAAAAACCCCACCGACCACCAAAATTTCAAACACCTTAGAAATACCACAAAGAAACTTATACTCCTTGACAAAAAAAAACTTCTACTTTAAATTTCAACAAAACCCCCAACAGAACCCTCAAAACTTTTGGTCTGGAATCAAGAAACTCCTATACCCTGGAAACTCAAAAACACCCACCCCTGTCAACCTATCTCAGACCCCTCCTAATAAAATTGTTGACACCTTCAATAACTTCTTCTCAGAAACAGTCACCTCTCTTGCCAACACCTTAACTCCACTCACAACCCTTGGACTTAACCCTCCTAATAGTAAAACACTCTCTTTAAAGTTGAACACAGTATCCACAGCCTTCATTTACAATCAACTCCGAAAACTTAAACCTTGCACCCCCTCAGCAGACAAACTGCCAGCGGAATATCTGCAGCTAGCTGCAGAGGTACTAGCATTCCCAGTCTCCATCTTAATAAACAAAACCATAACCGAATCCACTATTCCGTCTCTCTGGAAAATCTCCCATATCATCCCTCTACATAAAGGGGGAAATACAATTAAACTTTCAAACTACTGTCCGATAGCCCTACTCTCTCCTCTAGCTAAAATCATGGAATGATGTGTCTACCAACAATTTCTAGAGCACCTTCTACATAATAACCTACTTGCTGACTCACAGCACGGTTTTAGACCATTCCATAGTACAACCACTGCCCCTCTCTCCTTTACAGACTCCATCAACAAAAATCGCAACAATAATCTGTTCTCATCTGCATTATTTCTTGACCTCTCGAAAGCATTCAATATGGTAAATCACCATCTTCTGACTGACATGCTTAAATCCCTTTCTCTTGACACAATGGCTATTCAGTGGTTCAACTCCTTTGTAATTCATTGGGTGTTGCATATTCTCTACAATGTCCTTATAAAAAATTTTATATAGGAGAGACTAAAAGGGCATTTAAAACTAGGCTCTTAGAGCATATTAGAGATATTAACAATGTTAATGATGAAAGCCCTGTAGCTTTACATTTTGCACAATTCCATGATAGTAGTAGTGTTGGTTTCAAAGGTACTGTTTTAGAGCAAGTCTGTGTTTCTGCATATCATAATATGAATGTTAAAACTCTTTTATTAAAGAAAGAAGCTATGTATATTTTAAAATTTAATACTATGTCTCCATTTGGGCTTAATGAGGAGTTCAATTGGAAGGCATTACTTGATTGATGGGTGGGATATAATTGATTAATTGAATATTTTTTTTGTATCTAGATGTATATATTGCTACACATTTGAGTGTGTATCATTCTCCTTGAAGGCTTTGGCCGAGATGTCAGAGATTTGAGTTTTTTATAATAAACCTGTTGGTGGACTTCATGCTTGTTGTTTCTTCTACATTCTGGTTGTATCTTGGTTCGTTTTTTTGATGTCTACTGATCCACAGTTCCACCTACCTCGTATATTCAGAGAGACTATGGATGGAAGTCAAATGTCTCTTGACAATTTCCTTGCTAATACAGCCAAAAGAGGTGAGCGTCAAGCCCCCCAGAGAACAGTAACTGACAATAATGCTGTTTGGGAGGAGTGGGAGGAAGATAGGCTGCTGCGATCTTCAAACCCGTTCTCCTGTGTGGGTAGAAAGGTACCGCTGGTTGTGAATACAGAAAATAAGTTGTTATTTGAAGAGCTGGAAAAACTCATGTGGAAAGAAACTGCTATATACTATAATATATGTGGACTGCAGAAATATTTAGAGACTGAAACTACACCGAGGGGCCTTAGAGTTTTCAAGGACCCCTCCACTCCGTTTAATCTGACTGTGGACACTGATTGTCTTTTTCATAAAAGATGGGTCAATGCCGCTCATAAATGTGTAACCGAATGGTTGCACATTCTTATTGAACGTGACCAGCTTAAACAAAAGGATTTGTGTTCCAATATAAAAAAACTGTGTGCTGACCTTACAAATACTGTTTCGGCATCAACATTTGATGAATTTTTAAAGCAAACTAATTTCAAACTGAAAGAGTACGAAGCAGTACTGATTGATAGAAAAAAAGGAAAGCTGTTGCGTGATGTGCGCGACTATGAGTCCAATAGAGCTTTCCTTTCCAGGGCACAACACAACAAGGAGCGTAAACAAGTTAGGTTTCAATCTAGTGCAGTTGCAAATCAATCGCATTATTCTTCAACATCGGAAGGTGGCTACACTTCTTTCGAAGATGACAACAATGACTCGGAATACCCCGTGCTACCTGTAGCTCAACAAAGGGATAGTTTTCGGCAAACGTTTTGTGGCGACACTGCCACGCCAATACCAAATGCACAGGGACAGAAACAGACATGGGACCATTTCTCCAATACAGGCGGTCAGCGTTTTGGACAGGGGGGATACAAAAGGGGTAAACGATGACTTTATTTCTGCTCATACTGTTTTTAATACAACAGAGTATGTGATTAATCTATCTAGTTATGAGTTTAGTGACATAGAAATGTCTGTGTTGAATAGGGGACTGAAATTTATCCCCACAGTGGTTACGTGACTGCATGACATGCAAAAAGACGTGTACTCCTTTGGTAGAAAATTACATTTGAAACATTTTTTTAAGTGTAATCACTTTTCTTCTTCTACAGGTTGTGATGAAAGTATGAGTAGTCTTTCTGACAGTTTTTACTCGTGTGTGTCAGATTATGAAACTAATGCTTATTATAAATTTGACACGACTAAGGTTCCTTCGTCTAGCAATTTTGTTCCTAACAATTTAAATATAGATGTGTGTCAGTTTGTGAATTTGATAAATCATTTTACTGAGGTAGCATATAAAGAGTTTATGTGTAATAGATCAAACATTAAGTATAATATGCAGTATGACGAGTGGAAAGCCTTGATATCACTTGGAAGGTTAAGCAAGGTTGTTTTCAAGCCATCCGATAAGGGTAACAAACTGGTAGTCATGCATTATTCGAATTATTTGGTCATGTGTATGGACCATTTAAGTGATACTAGTACATACAAAATAGTCGATTTGAATGTTTATACTACTTCCATTGATGAATATTTGGACCTTATTAATAAAGGTGTTAGGTTAGGTTATTTTTGGCAGGCAGAAGTTAAAAACAAATTTAAAACAAAAGGTTGTAAAATGGCTTTATTTTACTGTCTGCCCAAAATACATAAGAATTTACTTAAACCTCCAGGTAGGCCTATAGTTTCAGGTTCTTATTATTTTTTGCATAATTTAGGTATTTTTTTACATCATTTTCTTTCTCCATATGTGACAAAATTACCTTCTTATATAAGTGATGTTTTTGATTTTTTGGAAAAAATCAAAAAGATACAATTTAATCAGAACATGTTATGGGTTACTATCGATGTTAAGAGTCTATACACAAATATTAAACACCAGTTTGGGATTGAGGCCATTAGGTTCTTTTTAGGAGAGTCCCCTGCTACAGAATATATAGTTGAATTGGTGTATTTTTGTTTGACTCACAATTTTTTTGAATTTAATCATACTATATATCAGCAGCTACAGGGTACGGCTATGGGGGCTGCTTTTGCCCCCATGTATGCCAATCTTTTTATGGGACTATTTGAGTTAGAGGTTATTTATAAACACAAATTTTTCCATACTCATGTGATTCAATACTATAGGTACGTGGATGATTTGATATTTTTAGTGGATGGTAGTGAAAATGATATAATGGAGTTTTTTAATGACATTAATAAGAATAAATATATGCTACAATTTGATGGGTTGAAAATTGGGCATATTGTTCCTTTTTTAGATGTTGTATTAAATATTTCTGATGGTAAGAGTTTGGTAACTTCCCTTAATAGAAAGTTTGAAGGGGGATTTCAATATTTACATGGCACTAGTGGGCATCCCTCCCATACATTAAATGCTTTACCCTATGGCGAAATGTTATGTATCCATAGATTATGTAATGAGTCTGATATATTTCATAAAGAACTCAAGTCTATGGTAGACTCATTTCTAGCCCGAGGCTATAGTAAGGAAATTTTGAGTAATAGCTTTAATAGGCTTTTTAAAGGTACTAAACCAATAGTATACAAAAATGTAGACTTGTGTGGTTTTGATGTTACAAGGAATGGTAATACACGTGAGAAAAAAGAAGTTATATATTTTGTAACCACTTTTGGTTGTTTTACTACACAATTCCTTGATATTGTTACCCGTTTTTGGCATTTCTTATGTTCTTTAAGGAATGTACAACAATGGTTGGATATGAATCTAAAATTCTCATATCGTAAAGGAACAAATAGCAAAAACTTTTTGGTCAAAAGTAAGTTTAGTCTACCTTCTCCAGCAATACATAGGGAACCTGTTAAAGTTGGGACTTTCCCTTGTGGGAAGTGCAAAGCTTGTAAATATATTGTGCCTTATTTTTCTTTTATTAATAATGTAAAATTTATTACTAAGAATTGTTTTCATTGTAATTCATTGGGTGTTGTATATTCTCTACAATGTCCTTGTAAAAAATGTTATATAGGAGAGACTAAAAGGGCATTTAAAACTAGGCTCTTAGAGCATATTAGAGATATTAACAATGTTAATGATGAAAGCCCTGTAGCTTTACATTTTGCACAATTCCATGATAGTAGTAGTGTTGGTTTCAAAATTGTTTTAGAGCAAGTCTGTGTTTCTGCATATCATAATATGAATGTTAAAACTCTTTTATTAAAGAAAGAAGCTATGTATATTTTAAAATTTAATACTATGTCTCCATTTGGGCTTAATGAGGAGTTCAATTGGAAGGCATTACTTGATTCATGGGTGGGATATAATTGATTAATTGAATAATTTTTTTGTATCTAGATGTATATATTGCTACACTTTTGAGTGTGTATCATTCTCCTTGAAGGCTTTGGCCGAGAAGTCAGAGATTTGAGTTTTTTATAATAAACCTGTTGGTGGACTTCGTGCTTGTTGTTTCTTCTACATTCTGGTTGTTTCTTGGTTCGTTTTTTTGACATGCTTAAATCCCTTTCTCTTGACACAATGGCTATTCAGTGGTTCAACTCCTACCTGTCAAATAGACAACAAGCAGTTCTCTGGGACAGCCATTTATGCTCCCAGCTCCCAATCTCCATTGGAGTCCCACAAGGCTCTATTCTAGGTCCCCTCCTCTTCTCCATCTTTATTAATAACCTGAATACCTCCTTCCCATCCTCCACTTGCATTCAGTATGCAGATGACTCTGCACTCATCTGCACTGCAATGTCTCCTGTTGAACTACATTCATGTACCCAAAATGTTTTTACTGCAGCAGAAAATTGGTTCAAACACATCTGTCTCCTCCTTAATCCTAAAAAGACTAAGTTACTATTGTTTACTCCAACTTATAAGTCCATCCCAATTTCCTTTACTATTGTCTCTAACAATGGCACGCTTATATCACCTGATAGCACCACAAAACTGCTTTGTGTCACAATAGATAATCAACTAAAGTTTGATGCTCACATCAATCTAACTATTAAAACAGTTAACAAAAAAAATAGGTGCTCTCTATAGACTTAAACAATTTCTCACACCAGTGACTAGGATATTTTTAGCTCAAACACATCTCATCTCTACACTACTGTATGCCTCTCCAACCTTTATTAACCTATCAAAAACAAACCTGTCAAAACTAGCCTCATCCTACCACAACATTATCAGGTTTGCTACAGGTGCCCCATATCGGACTCATCATTGCTTAAATCTCAGACAGCTAGGTTGGCTTGAATTGCAAAATCTCATTCTACTTCAACAACTGACTATTACCCACAGGATACTCCACTTCCCTTCTAATGCACCTATTCTTAATACTCTTATTTCCCCCTATAAGAATCTCACTACCCTACGATCAGCTAATAAACTTCTACTAACCACATGTAAATCTCAGAACAAAGCAGGTGACTCCCTTTTCTCAAATGCTGTGGGTACACACTGGAACAAGCTCACTAGTGAACTTACTACCTTGACCTCAACACCCCTTTTCAAGAAACATTTAAAGACCCACCTCAAATCACACTGGCTCTGCCCTTGCTCTTCTCCTGACTGACTCTTGTTTCCTACTTCCACATCTTTTTACCTATTTTCCCATTACCTCTATCTGCACTGTACACACCCATCATCTTGGACAGGTATTATTTCTCCTTCTCTCACACTGCCTTGTCTCCATCTAGCTTGTATCACTGCTCCCATCACTACAATTTTCCCCTAGACTCTCTTCAGCTTGTGACTTCCTCTTTCTTATGTTTTACTTCCTATTACCTCTACTTACTTTGCTTATGTTTTACCTCCTATTACCTCTACTTACATTGCACTACCTAATGCCTTGCACAGGTATTATTTAGTTTTTTGTTTTCATGATCGGCCAAGTCCAAGTCCAGATGCTATAAAAATGCAATTCTGTATTTAAATATTGCTGTTGTTGCTGTGTTTTTGATTTGCTAATTGCTGCTCTGTTGTTTTGTTTATGCTAACTAGTTGATAACTCCTGCTTAGTAGTTTAGTTATCCTTTTGTATATTTTTTTCTTAGTGTGTTACCTTAGACTGTTACAGTAGAGCTTTTCTCATCAGGCCTCTACTGAAAATGGACATGTATCCAGTTAGACTAGCCCGGTCAACAAATGTAAAACAAATAAATAAATAAATAAATAATCACGAGGCTTAAAG